>NC_083407.1:94477051-94772051 GCF_020745735.1 Hemiscyllium ocellatum | reverse complement strand
ACAGGGAAGATGTCGGTACCGGGGAACTTGCAGCAGTCCGTGCTACATCAACCACCGTACTCTGGTCTGAATGGCCAGCTGGAAGGGCAGTCTCTGCAGGTGCCTCAGCCACAGTGGCAGCCGCAGATGCAGAATGGACAGCAAGATCCCATGCTGTCGCACAGAGTGCAAGACTGCTTTCAAATACGGCAGCCATCTTGTGGATTGACACACGCCTTGCCGGAAAGGGGCTCTGCAGCTTGTTATCTGAACCAAAACAGCAGCGGACAGCTTCCTTACAGCTGCAACATCACAAGCAAGCACAGGACCACAGTGAACCAGTTTGCGATGGGACTGCCTCCCAGCACCAACAGCAGCTGCATGTTCACCCCCTGTGAGTACGAGGGACGGGCCCCTCCTCCCAGAACTGATCCACTGTTTCCAGACAGCAGCTCCCTCACTCCTCTGCCTCCCTACGGTAAAACAGAAGGATTGCAGAACCACAGTCCCTTCCAGGCCACCTGTTACTATGAGAAAGACCCTGTTCATTCTGCTATAGGCTCCTCAGCTGTCCCCAATGGGGAACTGAACATTTATCAGTTGGCCTGTCAATTCGAGCCAAACTTTTCCGCATTACCGCTCACCGAGAATTCTATCTGCCAAATTCCAGCAGGTCAGGCACCTTGGAATTGAAGCAATTAATTTAAGGTGAGGACTGTATGGACAGTAAACCATACATATTAAACAATTAACCCCATGCAGATACATTGTCAATCATGTTAAGGCTGTAATGTTGTTGGAATATTTTAAGGATGTGAGTGGTATACTGATTGGCTGATCTTTGAAGGTGTGAACAGAGATTTTGGTAAATGGGGCTTGTGTCTTCATGTATTATGAAGTTGCTTGACCTAAAATATGCCATTTTATGAAACAAAATGGCTTTACAAGTCAGTAAACTCTCATTGGATTCTGCTGGGACTCAGATCCTTGCTCCGTTGACAGGAGGTCTGAAGCCTGGTCACAGCTACGGTTAATGTGGCGTGTGTTGTTCACATTGAGGTTCAGGTCTATCTGGGGCGGGTGAATACCAGGTAAACTTCCAGATACCTATTTGACTACAATGCATGTGTCTTACAGTATCTAACTTAGAATCCAGCGGAGAAAGAAATGTGCTATAAAATTCGGTTGTATGTTGGCTTGGTGGTCACAAAGACATCTCTGCACAGGACAATGACTCCATGCTCCAGCGGCAGGCTCAGTGATCATTTCCCACTGATGTTCTTCAGCTGGGAGAAAGATTCCTAACCTCCAGTTTGATCAGTGAGGAGAACCCAATCACGTGATTCATACCTGTCCCTGGTACTTCTACCCAGCAGGACCAGCAGCAACTCTGCTCAGTGAAGCTTTGGTCCACAGGATTTGGAGGGCTGCAGAGAGAGAGAGAGAGGAGATAGTTGAAAGAGGTGCAGTTCTGGTATAAATAAATCCAAAAAAGGGAATGTTATGTAAAGGGCAACAATAATCAAGGAATCAAATAGCAGCGTATTAATTAAAGGGTGAGAGGTTATGGTACACCAAGGTACAGAGGCACCTAGGTATCCTGGAACATGAATCACATAGGGCTTATCATTGCAGATACAGTGGGATTCAAGGTGTTTGGAATGTTGGCCTTTATTGTAAAGAGACTGGGATACAAAAGTCAAGCTGTTTTACTAGCTTTTGTACAGGGCATTGATGAGACCGCTGTGTACCATCTTGTTCCCTTCACTTAAAGAAGAATACAAGTGCATTGGAATCAGTTCAAAGAAGGATGATTTCTGGGTTGAGGGGGTTATCCATATGAGGAAAGGTTTCCCACCCTTGCCCTTGAGATTTTCTTCCCTTCCCCCGACTGCGTGACCATCCGAGGTGGGTGTGGGGCCCGTGACCTCTGCACACGGAGGTCCATGCGTCGGCATGGCAGCAGGATCTCGGAGTGGCTCAGAAAGAACACCAATAAGATGCACCAAAAACGACACCAGTTTAAAAAGGAAAGGTTTCCTGTGTTAGACGGAGGTGAGGAGAATTTCTCTGTCTGAGTGTTGAGAACCTGTTATTCACTTCCTCTGGGCCACTGAGCAAATTAAGAATGGGCAACAAATGTTGACCTTACTAATGATGCCCGTAACATCTGAAAGGTTAAAGAAATGAACCTCCCAATACACTTGATCTTGTGTTCACCCATACATGCAATCTCCAAAAACTGGGAGCAGGAGCCCCGGCTGACTGTAATGGTTTTATCCCACACCCTCCTTCATCCCCACACTCGAGCCTCAGCACTATCACCTCAGTGTGGTACAGACGATGAGTAAAAATCTTTGATCCGTTGACGAGAGCAGCGGTTTTTTGCTGCACAACATTAAAACTGTAACACAAACAGGAATGACGTACGTATCCAAAAAGGATTGAAAGACTAACCCTTTTTTCTGTTAAAAAGAGGTGACGGGTGACCGAATGGAGGCTTTTGAATTCGTGGAAGTTTTGATGGAGTGCATATGGAAAAAATGTTGCCTCTTATAGGGGACAGCATAACTCCATGAACATACAAAATTAGGAGCACGAGTAGGCCGGTGAAGTGTTGAGGCCTGCACTACCTTTCAATAAGCTCATAACTGATCTGTTTGTGTTCTGGCTTCCACACTGTCATATGTCCCCTCTCACTGCCTAACCTGAAGATGCTGCCTGGCCTGCTGTGCTTTGACCAGCAACACATTTGCAGCTGAATCTGTTTACCTCCACATTTAAAAAATATTCCAATACCTCGTCCCCGTTGCCTTCTGTGTGCAACCTTTGAACTCACCGCTAATCTTAAGAGAAACTGAATACACCCCCCTACCCCAGCAAATTTAAAATGGTGCCATGCGTTTTGGACCCAAAGGCAAGAGTGAGCATCTTTTCTACATCCATTTTGTCAAGACCATTCAGGATCGTATCAATTTCAATGAAATCATCTCTAACTCTTCTAAACTCCAGTAGAAATAGGCCCAACCTATCCAGTCTTTCTTTGTAAGTTCATTCCAGGCATTTATCGAGTAAACCTCCTTTGATCTACCATCTAAAACAGTTGTATCTGTCCAGAAAATAAGGAGATGAAACTGCACACAGTATTGAAGATGTGGTCCCATCAATACCCTGTGTAACTGAAGCACAACATCGTTACATAAACATTCATTTCATCTTGTAATGATGACATTCTGTTAGGTGCCATCATCAATTTCTGTACCTCAAGACTAACCCTTTGATACTCCTGCATCTGAATCCCTCTGCACTTTGAGTTCTGGAGTTGTTGATCGTTTAAGTAATACCCTGCTGTTTATCCCTTTGCCAAAGCGAACAACTACACATTTTCCCACTTTATACTCCATCTACCCGATGTTTGCCCACTCTCTTGACCAACCAATTTAAATTTGTTATGTAATTTTTGCAATGTACTTTCCTGCCTAACTTATTGTTTGCAAATTTAGCCACCATACCTTCAGTCCCCTCTTGGAGTCATTGATATAAATTGTGAAAACTTGAGGGCCTAGCACAGACCTCTGCAAAACCCTACTCATCATATCCTGCCACACCCTTTTCTGCCCAGCCTGCTTTTTGCCAGTCAACCAATCGCCTATCCATGCGAATATGTTAGCCCCTGCACCATGAGCCTCCTACTTTGCGCAATGGCTTTCTGTGTGCGATCTGGTCAAATGCCTTTTGGAAATGCGTGGGAACTGTTCACCTCTGGTGCTTGTTTCTTGTTCCAAGAATTCCAATCAAATGATTAAACATAATTTCCTGTTCACAAGACCATGGTGACACTTCCTGACCACCTTGGATTGTTTTTCCCAAGTGCCAAGCAAGCTAACTGGCCTCTTTTAGATTTTCCTCTTGAATATCCAGGTTATATTCGCTACTTTCCAGTCTAATTGAACCATTCCAGGATCTCTCAGACTTTGAAAAATAAACACTAATGCATCACCTCCCTCATTAACATTCAAGGATGAAGTCTATCGGGATCCAGAGATTTAACGACCTATCATTTGTTCCATACTGTTTCCTCAGTGATGATTATTTTACCAAAGTGCTCTTGTCCTTTTACTTCCTCATCTACGTGCACTATGAGGATGAGCATCATATCCTTTGTACTGAAGACAGAAGCAAATTATTTATTGAATCCTTTTATTTTATTATTTGCTATTAACACCCTTTTCTCTCTTTCTAGAAGACGAGCACTCACTTTCCATACTGTTTTCCTGTTTCTACAGACCAGTAGAAACTCTTGCAATCTGTATTAGCATTTTTAGCTAAATGCTTTTCATGCTTCGATTTGTTTTATCAAGATTAACCTTTTAGCCATTCACAGCCATTCTTTGTATTTGAGCTGGCCATTTGTCCTACCCCATGCCTTTGCATAATTGTACGTGTTTTCCTAAAATTCCAGCCCTCCTTAACTTCTTTAATCACCGATAGTGAGTGTTCTCCTTGGAATTTTTTTTAACAGTAGAAATATACTTGTAATATTCTGAAATATCCCTTTCAAATTTCTGGCACTGCTTCTCTACTGATCTGTCTCTTGGCTAATATGTCATTTCACTTCAGCTGTCTCAGTTTTTACGTCTAAATCGTTGCCTTTTTTTTTATAAAGTTCAAAATCTTAATCCAAGATTCATCTTCCACATTTCAAACTGAATTGTACAATGATGTTATCATCGCTGCTACATTGGGGTGCTTTTATGGTCCTTCATTAACGCTGTCATTCCCAAAAATCACAAATGTCAGTCTCCGGCCAATTAGATTCACTCTGCATTATCTTCAAATAGAAGTTGGAGGCAGCCCTGACCAGTATTCTAGCAATAGTCTTGAAGACCAACATTCTGTCTAAGCTATCTGTTGTGCAAGGCAAAGCTACTCAGGTCTTCACAAGTCATGCCCACACTTACTGAAGCACTGACTTGCCAGTTCCAGAAGTTACTGCCGTGCATGAATCTTAGAGGTTTCTTTCTTTAGCTGTTCCAGCAATGACTTCCATCAATGACCTCCAGCATAAGGTCAGAAGTGGGAATATTCACTGATAATTGTGCAATGTTCAGCACCGTTCGCCACTCCTCAGATACGAAGCAGTCCATGTCTGAGTGTGACAAGACCTTGACAGTATCCAGCTTTGGGCTGACAACCTTCATACCACAGAAGCCACAGGCTTCTCCAACAAGAGGTAATCTGCCAACCGTTCCTTGATATTCAATGATGTTGCCATCACTGAATCCCCCACTGTCAACATCCTGAATGTTAGCATTGACCAGAAACTAACTGGACTAATCATATAAATGCTGTGGCTTCAAGAACAGCTCAAAGACAAGGAACTCCTGCCTTCACAAAGTCTGTCCAGGGCACAAGTTAAGAGTCTGACGGAATATTTCTCTCTTGCTTGGATGAGTGTAGCCCAAACTTCATTGAAAGACCTTAACACCAGCCAGGGCAAAGCAGCTCCTTTGAAAGGCCACACATGCACAAACATCCACAATAGCAGCAGAATGCACCATCTTCAGAAATTCACCAAGGCTCCTTATACAGCATCTTTAAACCCCATGACCACTTCCATCTCGACAGGCAAGGACAGCAGATACTTGGGAACACCACTACCTGCAAGTTCCTCTCCAAGCCACTCACTATTCTACGTCAACCAACACAAATGGTTTGCAGTGGTCTAAGAAGGCCGCTCACTATCGCCTTTTCCAGGGCAGTTAGCAAAGGGCAATAAATGTTTACCTCGTCAGCGATGTCTACATACAATCATGGCTTTTTTTAAAACAAAATGCAGCTAATAAGATAGATAGTTAAGAAGAAATCTAGTTGGGAATTCAAGAGAAACATTTTTTATCCTGAGGGTGGTGAGAATGTGGAGCTCATTGCTGCAGGGAGTGTTTGTAGTCTAAATGCATTGAAGGAGAAACAAGCAGGCGTTTGATTGAGAATGGAATAGAGGTCGACTAAGGTACATTCAGATTGGGACAAAAAAAAATGAGACCAAGTTCAGGTGGAATGTAAACACGAGCTTGGAGCAGATGGGTTGATTGGCCCATGGTCCCATACAATGACCTCACCTCATGTCCTGATCATGGGTCAAATTTGAATGGACAAATCTGAAGAGTATGGCCACTTCCAGAAGCAGGGTGTCCAGGTAACATTTTCCCTCTCTGATGTGGTACCATTCATTCCAGTCTTCACCATTGACTCAAAGCTCCTTTAGTTGCAAAAAACATACTACAGACCTATTTGTTCTGGTGTCCAGCCCCTCCCATATGTTGCAGAAGCAACACATCACCCATCCTGCCAGCACTATCATATTATTTCATTTATTAATTAATTATTCTAGTATCTCTAGATCATAACAGTTGAGGAATTCCCCCACGCTTTCCAATCTATTGTAAGTTTTTAAACATTTTCAATCTTTACACTAAACTTATTTTTTAAACAAGAAAAAGAGATTATTAACTTAAGGACAAACTGAAGACGATTTTACACTCACTCAAAAGACAAGAAATGTTCACCAATCCACTGCTTTCCTTGCGCTCACATCACATTGTGACTTAGATACTACTCCGCAGTCTCAATGTCAGTAGATCTCTCAGTCTGTACCTTTTATCCTCTTCCACTTGTGTCTTGCTATTGAGCCTTTGAATTGAACAAACCTTGACCACTCACTAGATATTCAGTTTCTTTTCCTGTAGTAGAGGAAAAAAAGTCAATTTCTGGAAGCCGAGAAAATTCAAGCAATAGCAACTAAACACTCCTTTACCTTTCAGCCCTTCTCTCCCTGAAGTATTCATCTCTGACACTCTATTGTATGTTGCACAAAGTGCTAAGTCACACTAAGGTAGCTACTTATAGATGCTCCTAACGCACGTTATTGAGAGAAGCACTAAGATGTCACACATATTTCAAGTCCTTTTTACCAATGTTGTCCTTATCTTGTGTGAACTGTAAAGTCTTTCTTATTCACACACTTGTCACCCTTCAGCTGCCTCAAAGCTTCATAACAACATTTTGGATTCATCCAACAGGGAGAAGCTCCGAACTGAGGAAGTGGAACACTGAGCATGTTGACTTTGTTTGCCAAGAGTGTTGGGCAAGCAAAACCCGTAAATTATTCGACCCAATCGTGCATGATCTTTTGACAGTGTTTGGTGAAAAGTGCTGAAGTCCTGAGACAGACAAGTGTATAATTGATGTGCATTGTAAACTAGTGCTTTTTGTATCTCCAGTACCATCAAATTGCCACCTGCAAGCCTTTGGTGATCGACTTTCTATGTACAAAATATTAACTTGTTTATATTTTTGTATAAAAATGCAGTGTGCTTTTTATGGTGTCGACCATTGCTGGTATAATCATGAGCCATTTTCTCTTTTGGAGGAGATCAGAGTCTAAAAGCACACTTTGTGCCGTTGTTCCTGCTCTGTGCGTTTGGGAGTCTTATAATGAAGGAGAATATTTCCCAAGGGCGGCCTTCTACTGAGGATTTTATTTTTAACAAATCACAAAGTATTCATTGAAAAAAACAGAGGCATTCACCACGGAGCATGAATACCCAGAGACTGAGGTGCTAGTGCCAGGGAGAATAGAACCTACAATGTGTTTGCAGAGCAACTGGAGTTATGCATTGGACAGGTGACTCACTTGGTGTTATGCCCTGAATCTTCAGAAGTTGGGACATATTTTCTTTTTAAAAGGTTTTTTAAAAAAACATTTCAACTTTTTAAGCTATTTACGTATTAAATCAATACTTTTAAAAAAAGAGAGATTTGTGTATAACACAGTATATGAAAAATGTGTGTTTTAATATTAAAAAGTCACAATGCAGAGCCTATTTGTTGTCCTGACCAGCTGCATCACTGTTGTACCTTTGCAGCTCTTCTGTATAATGTATTTAACCACTTGATATATTGCTGTCTTTCATTTATGTTATGTAGTTTTATAAATGTCTAAACACATTTGGCTGTTGAAAAATTGTATCGTTTTGCTTTACAAATTACAAATACATCTGTCACCCTCTGTTTCTCTCTTCCCCAACCCCCCCCCCCCCACCCATTATTAAACTCTTCTCCCTTTTTTAAGTGAATTTGATGTGAATGAATCAGTGTTTAACTTTGAATATCAAGTACTTTTAAAAATTGAATGTCTCCCACTTGTTGGATGTTTAAAGTAACTCATCAGCATAACCTCTCTAAATTATGCTTGTGTTTCTCTGCTCCTTTTCTGAATATGTTGTAGAGAACATTAAAACAATACGGGCCCTTTGGCCCTCCATGTTGCATCGACGAGTGGAACCAATCTGAAGCCTATCTATCCAACACTATATTCCATTTTCATCCATATGTTTATCCAATGACCATTAAAATGCCCTTCAAATTGGTGAGTCTACTACTGTCACAGGCAGTGCGTTCCACACCCCTATTACACTCTGAGTAAAGAAACTACCTCTGACATCTGTCACCCCTCAAATATCTTGTATATCTCAATTAAGTCACCTCTCAACCTTCTCTCTAACGAAAACAGTCTCAAGTCCCTCACCCTTCCTCGTAAGATCTTCCCTCCATACCGGGCAACAATCTAGTAATTCTCTCTCAACGCTTTCCAAAGCTTCCACATCTTTCCTATGATGTAGTGACTAGAACTGTTGGCAATACTCCAAGTGTGGCCACACCAGAGTTTTGTACAGCTGCAGCATGATCTCATGGTTTTGAAACTCAATCCCTCTACCAGTAAAAGCTAACACATCGTATGCCTTCTTAAAACCCTATCAAGCTGGTTGGCAACTTTCAAAGATTGATGTACCTGGACATTGAGATCTTTCTGCTCATCTACATTACCAAGAATCTTAACCATTAGCCCAGTACTCTGGATTCCCGTTACTCCTTCCAAAGTGAATCACCTCTCACTTTTCTGCATTAAACTCCATTTGCCACCTCTCAGCCCAGCTCTGCTTCTTATCTATGTCTCTCTGTAACCTGCAACATCCTTCGTCACTATTCACAACTCTACCGACCTTAGTGTCGTCCACAAGTTTAGTAACCCATCCTTCTACGCCCACATTCAGGTCATTTACAAAAATGACAAAACAACAGTGGACCCAAAACAGATCCTTGCGACACCCCAGTAGTTAACTGAACTCCAGGATGAATATTTCCCATCAACCATCACCCTCTGTGGTCGTTCAGCTAGCCAATTTCTGATCCAAATCACCCTCAATCCCATGCCTCTGTATTTTGTGTAATTGCCTACTATGGGGAACCTTATCAAATGCCTGACTGAAATTCATTGTGTTTTGATTTTCTGGATGACAGTATAAGGGACTGGTTTTCCCTCTAATATTACTTCGATACCTGGCAGGTCTTCTCTCAGGTTTCCGGGCGGTGAGTAGCAACAGACTGTAGGGCTGAGATGCCAGTGTGTCCTGGTCTTGGTAGTATTCACAGTGACCATTTTCAGCTGCTCAGTTCTGAGGGGAACATGCCCAAGATTGACTGCCCTCTGTAGAATTACTACGAATTGTAACTCCCAACAGCCAAGTTTAGATGAAGATTGAAAGGAATCTCTTCTGAAAGAGGCTCATTAGCTTGTTATCGGTGTTTATTTGTAGGAAGAGATTCGACTCACTGCATCACTGAAGAAATATTGCTGGATATCAGAATTCAAAAAAACAGCAGAATTTGCTGGAGAGGCTCGGCCTTTGTGGAGAGTGAAACTGAGTCCGATATGACACTACGTTTTCCAACTTGAAATGTTAACTCCTGTCTTCGTAGATGCTGCCAGACCTGATGCATTTCTCAAGCATTTCTCTGTATTTGTTTCTGTTTCCTGTATCCGCAGTATTTTGCTTTCGTTTGCTGGAGTCTAAGATCTTTTTAAGTTCAACAGTTTATGACCTATTTTCACTCATGAGCAGCTGTCTTCAGGATCTTTCCACTCCCATCATTACTAACATAGCTGACCATTTACATACTGGAGGATTAATTCATTACTGTACAGGTTATGTTTGGAATTTGTAAGGGCTGCACCACTTAGGACTAAAATGAAGGCAAAAGGTAAGTAGTGGCCAATCTTTGGCAATCTCCACCCCAGAGAGTTGTGAATGCTCAGCAATTGTGTATGTAATCAATAGGTTTTTGGGTATTAAAGGGTTTTTGGAATCTGGGCATGCTGTGAGAAGCTGGAGTTGAGCTGGAAGATTATTGAATGGTGAAGCAGAATTGAAGGGATGAATGGCCTACTTTTGATTCTCTTACGATTCGGAGGTGGGAGGAGAAGCTGTGGAAGTTTCACGAGTGGTTTCGTAACTACTGCAGGGCTCTGCAAACCAACTTTCATCTTTACCTCACTGACGGTCTGCCCAATAAAAGCAGAGAGAGATGGAGTGACCAAAGCTAGTCAGGTCGTCGTGACAGATGAGACGTGTGAGATCACTGTGACATTGCTACTGAGTTGAGATACAGATCCCCTACTTGTTTGAGGACAAGTGTGAAAGGCTGATGGAGGAACTTGGCTGAGATCCAGGACTCTTCCTTTTCTAGTTGCTGCTTCAAATCTGAACAGATCAGAAACTTCAAACTACTTGTTAATACTTTAAATGTATTCATTCTATTTTTTTTCTTTTTAAAACCAAGTATCCATTTTATTCATTTTCATTATGGGCTGTGGTAACATTTTTCACATTCTCACCTCTCTCTGGTTAATGATGGTCATCTGAATTCCTTATCACATTTATTAGTGATGATCTCCTCTCACCCTAAACCTAAGCCCTCTAGTTCTGGACTCACCCAACCCAGGGAAAAGAGCTTGTCTGTTTATCCTATCCATGTCCTTCATCACCCCTCAGCCTCCAGTACTCCAGGGAAAATAGCCCCAGCTTATTCAACCTCTCCCTATTGCTCAAACCCTCCAACATCCTTGTAAAATCTCTTCTGAACCCTTTCGTGTTTTAGAGTCCCGACAGTGTGGAAACAGGCCATTCGGTCCAACAAATCCACACTGACCCTCTGAAGAGTAACCCAATCCCCCACTACTCTGTTTCCCCTGACTAAAGCATTTCACCTCCCTGAACACTATGAGCAATTTAGCATGGCCAGTTCACCTAAACTGCACATCTTTGGATAGTGGGAGGAAACCGGAGCTCCCGAAGGGAACCCACACAGACACGGGGAGAATGTGCAAACTCCACACAACAGTCACCCAAGGTTGGAATTGAACCTGAGACCCTGTTGCTGTGAGGCAGCAGTGTCCCAAGAGGTTGGACAAACTTGTATTATTTCACTACAAGCATTGAAGGTTGAGGGGCGACCTCATAGAAATGTATAAAATTGAATGTTGTGGATGGTTGGAGTATCTTCTCCAGGGTGGCCATGTCGAATAGCAGGGACGTAGATTTAAATTGAGAAAGGGAAAGTTTAATGATGTGCAAGGGAAGTTTTTTTTAAATCAGATGGCAGTAGATGCCAGAAAAGCAATGCCAGGGGTGGTGATAAAAGCAGAGATGAAATCAAAGATTAAGAGGCATTCAGACAATGAACATGCAGAGAGTAGAGGGATATGAAACGTGGAGGCAGACGTGATTAGTTTAGAATGGCATCGTACATGGTAGGCCAAAGGGCCTGTTCCTGGACTGTACTGTTCTATGTTCTTAACATAAAACATGAGAGCTGCTCACTTTCAGTTTACAACCCATAGTGTTTGGTGTATTAGTCAAAGGGAAATGGGACTGGGTGCGTTGCTCTTCAGAGGGTCATTGTGGACTTGTTGAGCTGAAGGGCCTGTTTCCACACTGTAGGGAATCTAATCTAATCTTTCCTTACAGCTAATACACTCGAATCCAGGCACTATCCTTGTAAACCTCTTCTGCCCCTCTCCAAAGGCTCTATATCCTTCCTATAGTGTGGGGACCAGACCTGTTCACAATATTCCAAATGTCTCATGACTTGCCAACGCTTATACTCAATGCCCTGACCAATGAAAGCAAGCATACTGCATGCCTTCTTTCCCTCGTTACTCTCTTCCTAATTCATGTATAAAATGCTTTGGGATTCACCTTAATCCTTCTTGCCAAGGACATTTCATGACCTGTCTCAGCCCTCCTAATTTCAGTTTTAAGTTCTTTTCTGCTTCCTTAATACTCTTCAAAGGCCTTGATTTTTGTTTCCTAAACCTCACATAGGCTTCCTTTTTTTTTAATCTAAACTTTCTAACTTTCTTTGTGTCTTGTGGGCGGCACGGTGGCACAGTGGTTAGCACTGCTGCCTCACAGCGCCAGAGACCCGGGTTCAATTCCCGCCTCAGGCGACTGACTGTGTGGAGTTTGCACGTTCTCCCTGTGTCTGCGTGGGTTTCCTCCCACAGTCCAAAGATGTGCAGATCAGGTGAATCGGCCATGCTAAATTGCCCGTAGTGTTAGGTAAGGGGTAAATGTAGGGTTATGGGTGGGTTGCGCTTCGGCGGGTCAGTGTGGACTTGTAGGGCCGAAGGGCCTGTTTCCACACTGTAAGTAATCTAATCTAATCTAAGTAATCTAATCTAATCTAAATATTTCTCGTCCTCCAAATTCCTGACCTTTCCAACCTTATCTTTCATCCTCACAGGAACCTGTTGCTCTTGAACTCTGATCATCTGGCCTTTCAACACTCCACATGTCAGATGTGGATTTAGCTTCAAACAATTGTCCCCAGTCTAATTTCTCCAGTTCCTGCCTAATACTGTTCAAATTAGCCTTTCCCCAATTACCCTTCACCTGAGGACCAGTCTTATCTTTTCCCAACTTTCTTAAAGCCTATGGAATTTCGATCACTTCCCAAAATTCTCCCCCACTGAAACTTTGGTCACCTGGCCAGACTCATTCCCAATACAAGTTAAATATGGTCCCTACACTATAGATTATCTACATATTGTTTTATGAACCCATCCTGGATGCACTTAATCCAATTCTGCCCCATCTAATCCTCTCACAGGAAGGGAGTCCTTAGTGAATATTGGGGAAATTAAAGTCATCCACTACCACAAGGCTGTTTTTACATATTTGTTCCTTTGGTTTCCATTGGTTGTTGAGAGGCCTATAGTACTATCCCAAAATAGTGATTGCACCTTTCTTATTCCGGAGTTCATTTGGCCTCACTGGATGAGCCCTCCAGGATGTCCCTTCAAAGTGTAGCTGTGACATTCTCCTTGATCAGTAATGCAACACCTCCAGCCTTTTTTTACCCTCTCTCACGTGCCTGAAACACCAAAACCCTGGGACTTTGAGCTGTCAGTCCTGCCCCTTCACTCAACCATGTTTCTATTGTGGCTACCACATCACAATCCCATGTACTAACCCAGGCTCTGAGCTTATCTGCCTTACCTGTTGTACTCCTTGCATTAAAATAATTACACTTAAAACAGCTAGTCCTGCCATTGTCACAATCATGGCCCTGCCTGTTCCTCCTGGTAGATGACTTGATTTACCTTATGTCATTAATTACTCCACTTGCTGACCTACCGCTCTGGTTTCCACCCTCTGCAATAGTAGGTTGAACCCTCCCAAATAGGACTATCAAACCTCCCTGCCAGAATATTAGTGTCCCTCCAGTTTAGGTGCACCTTGTCCTCATGTACAGGTCCTGTCTGCCCTGGAAGAGATCCTAATGATCCAGATATCTGAATCCCTCCCTCCTACACCAGTTCTTCAGACACACATTCAACTGCATTATCTTCCTCTTACCAGCCTCACTAGCTAATGGCACAGGGAATAATCTTGAGGTGATAACATAGAGGTCCTGTCTTTCAACTTCTTACCAAACTCTCTGAACACTCTTCGCAGGAGCTCATCTTTCTCTCTACTGACATCGGTGGCAACAGTATGGACCACAACCTCTGGCTGCTCACCCTCCCCCTTTCAGAATATCCTGTGCCTGCTCAGAGACATTCTTGACCCTGGCACCAAGGAGGCATCCTAGAGTGTTGCTTACAACTACGGAAATGCCTATCCATGCCCCTGACTAGACAGTTTTCCATCACTGCTGTATAACAGAGCCAGTGGTGGTGCCATTGATTTGGCTCATGCTAGTTTTCCCTGAGAAACCACCACTACGCATCACCCCCCACCCCCTGCCCTCACTACGACATTATCCAACACAGTTAACTTGAAGGAGAGGGGGAATGACCACAGGGGACTCCTGCACTGCGTACCCATGCTCCCTCACCTTCCTGCTGGTCACACAACTCCTCTCTGTCTCTTTAGCCCTTACTGGTGATGTGCCATCGGCATTCTGACATTCTCAAACTCATGGATACTCCAAGGAGTCCATCCACAGCTTCAGGCAGCAACTCAGGAACTACAGCTGTTCCTAAAGTATATAGACCGAATGGATCCTGGAAGTGTCCCACATTCCATGGAGATAGGTTCTCCTTCCACTTTGAACCGGATCAACATACACAATAAATGAGGAACCAATGACACAATAACACCCACTACTCACCAAAATCAGACCTCTCCCTTTCACTTTGCATTCCTGAGAAAGTATAACGATGAACGTAAGTACATTTTACACTGCCACTCTCCTGACATGACTCACTCACTTACTCTCGAGATCTGGTTCCTGAGCAGCAAAAGCTATGTCACGTTAGCTCCGGAAGTGATGACAAATCTACCACCATTGACTGACCCCAGTCCCGCTCTGATTGACCCCAACCCCACTTTGACAGTCCTTGATTCCAGTCTGACTGACCCCAGTCCAGCTCTGAATGAGCCCAATCTCACTCTGTTTGACCTCAGTCACGCCCTGCATGACTGCAGTCCCACTCTGATTTACCCCAGTCCCGCTCAGACTGTGCCCAGTTCCATCTGACTGACCCCAGTTCCGCTCTCACTGTCCCCAGGCCCGCTCTGACTGACTCCAATCTCACTCTGCCTGATATCAGTCCCGCACTGACTGAGCCCAGTCCTGCTCTGATTTACCCCAGTCCTGCTTGGACTGTGCCCAGTCCCATCCGAACTGATCCCAGTCCCAGTCCAGCTCTAACTGACCCCAGTTCGGCTATGACTGAGCACAATCCCGCTCTGATTCACCCCAGTCCCTCTCTGACCGACTCCAGTCCCTCTCTGACTGACCACAGTCCCGCTCTGACTGAACCCCAGTCCGCTCTGACCGGTCCCAGCCTGCTCTGACCAACCCCAGTCCCGCTCTGACCGACCCCAGTCCCTCTCTGACCGACCCGAGTCCCGCTCTGAATGACCTGAGTCCCACTCTGCCTGTCCCCAGTCCCTCTCTGACAGTCGCCAGCCCCGCTCTGCCTGTCCCCAATCCCGCTCTGACAGTCCCCAGCCTGGCTATGACTGACCCAATCCCACACTGACTGACACCAGGTCCGCTCTGACTGTCCCCAGTCCTGCTGTAACTGTCCCCATCCTGCTCTGACTGACCCCAGTCGCATTGTGACTGTCCCCAGTCCTGCTCTGACTGTCCTCAGTCCCACTCTGATTGGCCCCAGTCCCGCTCTGATTGGCCCCAGTCCCGCTCTGACTGTCCCCAGTCCCAATCTGACTTTCCCCATCCCTGCTCTGACTGTCCCCAGTCCCGCTCTGACTGACCCTAGTCCCGCACTGACTGACGCCAGTCCTGCTCTGTCTGTCCTCAGTCCTGCTCTGACTGACCCCAGTCCCGTTCTGATTGGCCCCAGGCCCACTCTGACCGACCCCAGTCCCGCTCTGACTGTCCCTAGTCCCGCTCTGACTGACCTCAGCCCCACTCTGACTGTCCCCAGTCCCGCTCTGACTGTCCCTAGTCCCGCTCTGACTGACCTCAGCCCCACTCTGACTGTCCCCAGTCCTGCTCTGACCGACCCCAGTCCCGCTCTGACTGACCCTAGTCCCGCTCTGACTGTCCCCAGTCCCGCTCTGACTGACCCTCGGTCCACTCTGACTGTCCTCAGACCCGCTCTGACTGACCCTCCTCCTGCTCTGACTGACCCTCCTCCTGCTCTGACTGTCCTCAGTCCCGCTCTGACTGACCCCAGTCCCACTCTGACTGACCCTCATCCCGGTCTGGCTGACCTTAATCCCGCTCTGATTGACCCT
Organism: Hemiscyllium ocellatum; assembly: GCF_020745735.1. Taxonomy (NCBI): domain Eukaryota; kingdom Metazoa; phylum Chordata; class Chondrichthyes; order Orectolobiformes; family Hemiscylliidae; genus Hemiscyllium; species Hemiscyllium ocellatum. The sequence continues at coordinate 94,755,954 of NC_083407.1, read as the reverse complement.
AGTCCCGCTCTGACTGTTCTCAATCCTGCTCTGACTGACCCTCGGCCCACCCTGACTGACCCTCGTCCCGCACTGACTGACGCCAGTCCCGCTCTGACTGACCCTCGTCCCGCACTGACTGACGCCAGTCCCGCTCTGACTGACCCTCGTCCTGCACTGACTGTCCTCAGTCCCGCACTGACTGGCCTCAGTCCCGCTCTGACTGACCCTCGTCCCGCACTGACTGTCCCCAGTCCCGGTCTGGCTGATCCTCGTCCTGGTCTGGCTGTCCTCAGTCCCGCACTGACTGACCCCAGTCCCACTCTGACTGACCCTCGTCCCGCTCTGACGGTCTCCAGTTCCACTCTGACTGACCCCAGTCCTGCTCTGACTGTCCTCAGTCCTGCTCTGACTGTCCCCAGTTCTGCATTGACTGACCCACGTCCCGCTCTGACTGACCCCAGTCCCGCTCTGTCTGACGTCAGTCCCGCTCTGACTCACCCCAGCCCCGCTCTGATGTCCCCAGTCTGTCTCTGACTGACCCCAGCCCCGCTCTGATTGTACCCAGTACCACTTTGACTGACCCCAGTCCTGGTCTGACTGACCTCAGTCCTGGTCTGACTGACCTCAGTCCCGCTCCGAGTGTCCCTGATCCTCAGGTATTTATCCAATACCTCATGGCACAAACATCACTCTGCTCCCACTGCCTTTTGCCTGTAACTATAAGGGATTGGTCATGAATTTAACTTCAAAATGTAAAACCCCATCACTTTTATAGATTCTTCATAAATGAGATGGCAGTGAACTTTTAATCATCAAAACTCTCAATTGGCTTGCTCTGGCCAGTATCCAAAACTTGGTGAAATCAGGCAGAAACAGAAGTTGGGTTGATGGATACCCATAACAACTGGGTAAACACATCCATCATGCACAGTATTGTACTTACTCTACAGGTCCCCTGTCTAAGGTGCACTCTACACAAAGAATGTCTCATGCAGAGAACACCTCACACAGAAGATACCTTACAATGTTGTCCCACTCTGTAGAATACAGTCTAAATGGAGAACACCTTGCACAGAAACATCCTGCACAGAGAACAACTTAACAGAGAACATTGGAAACAGAGAACATGTTACACAGACAACAACTTAAACAGAAAAAGAAACCTCTGCACAGATGAAATAACTGCACACAGACCGGTGTCCCTTCACCAAATGGCCCTTTATTTACATGTGCACAGTACGTGGGCTCTGATCACCAGCTCATCATCAGTCAGACCTAGAAATTAGGAGACTCTCTGCATGTCCTGTTTACATCTGTCAGCCAGGGTTCCCTGATTAGCCCAGGTTAACAATCCCAGTAACAGTCAATAACGTTTTTGAGTGTAAAGTAAAACAACGAACTGTAGTTGCTGGAAAAAATCTGGAAGGAAAAATTGGAATTGCTGGAGAAATCAAGGAGGTCTGGCAGCATCTGTGTAGAGAGAAACAGAATTAATATTTCGAGTCCAGTGTTCTGACGAAGGTCACTGGGCTCAAAACATGAACTCTCTCTGCCCACCACCTCAGAGCCACTCCCTGGAAATGAGGACACCCTCTGAATGTCCTGTTTATGTCTGTCAGCCAGGGCTCCCCGATTAGCCCGGGTTAATAAGTCCCCACACAGGGATGGCAGAGTCAGTAAGATCCCCCTAGCCCCGGTTCCAATCTCTACAACAGAGAACATGCATCTCAGAGTACATCGTGCTCAGAGCACGTTACCAGACATCATTTTTACAGCGTATCTTATACATAGCAGCTTTCCCTGATCACAGAAGGAAGAAAAACAAAGGTAAAGGCAGAGGGAGATAAAAGTTTCCCAGGGAGCTACCCAGTGGGTCAGAGAGATGCTGGGGAAGGGGCCAGGATAGGCAGTGATACAGGAGAGGCTGAGATATCGGAGGCGCGCTCACCCGAGCGGTTATCGCTGGTCCACTCACATTCCCGCGCACTGGCGGGCGCGTGCACGATTCGCGCCCCCGACCTTCAGATCCGGGCACGGAGAGTTGGAAGGGTATCTCCGCGACTGCAGCCCCGGGAGGGTGAGGGCATACAGTCCGCCTTCGTGTTGCATTGATGCGGCTGTGAGAGTGAGGGAGGCTCCGCGGGGCGGCTGCACATCGACATGTACCCGGGTAGGAAGCGGAGGAAACCGGTGCAGAGGACGTGAGTACAAGCCCGGGCAAAGAGGGAAGGAGAGCGGAGCATCAGAGTTAGTGCAAACTGGGGTGTAGGGTTCAGACAAGAGCAACATTGGGATGAATGCATACTGCAGCACTGGATAATTCATCCAAACTGGAGCACTGGTTCACTGTTAATGCTGACTGGGATACTGGGATTAATGCAAACAAGGAGCACTGTGCTATTAAGACGAACTGACTAATAATATAAACGTGAACTCTGGTGTTAATGCGAACTAGCTTACTGGGATTAATGCAAACTGGAACACTGGGTTTATAATCCAAATTGGGTTACTTGGGTTAGTGCAAACAATGAAGTTAATGTTTTCTCTGACTCTGGGGTTAGTGTATACCAGGGCACTGGGATTGATGCAAATTGGGATAGTGGGGTTACAATACAAATTGGTACACAGGGATTATAATGCATTGAGTAACTCACCTACTGATTTCCCAAAGCCTATCCACAGTTTATAAGGCACTAACCAGGAGGGAGATGGAATACTTCCCACTTGCCTGGATGGGTGCAGTTCCAACAAAATCCAAGAAGCTTGACACCATCCAGGACACAGCAGCATACTTGACTTGTACCATCCCACCCACCTTTATCATTCACTCCTCCATCCCCAATGTACAGTGACAGCTGGGTATACACTGTAGCAACTCATGAAGGCTCCTTTGACATCACCTTCTAAATTCACCATCTGCACCATCTCGATGGATAAAGACAGCAAAATGCTCCCCAAGCTGCACGCTATCCTGGCTTGACACTAAATCTCCATTTTTTTTACTGTTATGGTGCACATATCCTGGGATATGTTCCAGAACAGCAATGTGAGTTCCCTAACCAATATAAACTATGATATTGGGCCTAATGAAAACTGATCTTGGGGTTGGTTGAAACAGTGACATTAGGGTTCATACACATTGTGAGATTTTAGGTTAGTGGAAGCTGGGACTTTGGAATTAATGAAAATGGCATGAGTGCATTTAAGATAAATTGTGGAAAGAGGTTTGCTGTAAACTGGCATGTGGAGAGTTGATGCAAACCCATGACATGGCATTTGACCACCCTGTGCTAGTGCGGGCCTCACACACTTGCACAGAAGTAGCCGTCAGTCTGTGTAATACTTGTACATTGATTTGCGGTATTCTGCTTACTTTCAGAGTGAAGCCAGTGTTGGCCGATGGGGTCAAATCCAATCCTTCCAAGAGGCACCGCGACAGGTTAAACTGTGAACTGGATCGCCTGGCTGGCCTGCTACCTTTCACCGAAGACGTGACCTCGAGCTTGGATAAACTCTCCATCCTCCGTCTCAGTGTCAGCTACATGCGATCCAAAACTTTCTTCCGGGGTGAGTTTAGACCATGGCTGAGAGTGGGACGGGGGCGATATGTTTTGTGGGGAGGGGATGGGGAGAGGTTAGGTCAGCTTACCAGGGCCACGAGATGACTCTTGCTGCCTTTGTGATGCATTGTCTAGCCAGAGCTAGAGGAAGACGGTGCACACAAATGCCTACACATGTAATGAGTTAGATTTATTGTCATGTCAAATGAGTACAGTGAAAAGTTTACAAGCTGCCATACTAGGTCATCATCTTAGCTCCAAAGGTACGCAGATAAGATTCTTACGAACAAATTTTTAAGGAAATAAAATTAGAAAAATAAGTAAATAAAAATTCCAGCAGTAGTGACGGTGAATGTGCAATATGATAATGACTATACTTCAAAACTCCCATCAGCTTAGGGATGCCCTGTGGTTTTGAAATGCACTCTACAACTGCAAGTCCTTCCTTTCACTCTTTGTCTCACCAGTGCTTTTCCATCTGAAATAGACACTAGTGGATAAATTAGGCCATCCTTTGGAAAGGCTGCAATGCCTCTAAAAGAATCATTATATCTTTCTTTGGACAGACAAATAAGTTTCGATTTTGTTTTTCAAAATTGTTGTTGAGCTGGTTAATAATTTGAGATTTTATTTCAGTGGTGATGAGACAGGAACTGCATTTGAGAGAAATCTGACCTTTTCTTAATTTCTTTCTACCACGTTTGGTTCTCAAAACAGCGAGCGATGAGCTGATCAAAGAAGGAGGTCAACTCTGTTTAGACTATATATTGACGTTTATTATTTCTTTTTATCGTGATCTAGCGGCAAGCTTGATTTGATTTGACATTCTTGTCCAGTCGAGCTGAAACGTGCTATTCTTTCATTCATTCACTGCTGCAGCGTAAAAATGGACAACTATTTATAATTGCTTGTCACTTTCACTAATGCTAAAGAACAAATCCACAGTTTGTTTAAATATTTATGGAGAATATACCAATCGCGTTAAAATACCTGGGCAAAGCTAATTTGCCAGCTGGAAATCAGTTTATCACTTGGAATTATTCTGTAACTGAACGTTGAGTGGAGCAGAGATCATGGAGTAAAGCCCCTCTCAGCCTAAATCGAACGAATGCTGGCAAAAATACATTTACGAGCTTGCCTTGATGTTTCATTTCAGTTCAGCTGGCGCACTGCAGGGTTTTTTCTCCCCTATGGCAGCGTTAATAATTTAGACAAGCACTATTTAAAGAATTTATAAAATGGATGGAAGTGAAACAGTCTACAGTCGGGAACCTTTTTCTTTTCGATTGTCTGTGTAAGACAGCAGACTAGGGAGGGGGCTCAAGCAGCGTTGTCTGTTCTTCCATGTTTTCGGAGATATTGAGAGCGAAAGGAAATTCTGAACGGGGTGAAAAGAAGTCTTCAGTTTGCTTCTCATCCTGGATCCCTTTGGAATGTGGGATCCCTCTTTTAGAATTAGGATTAGGTTTATTGCCACGTGTACTCAGGTTACAAAAGATTAGGAGTACAGTGAAATGTGTTCAATGTCATCAATACACAGCACCCACCATCTTAGGTACAAAATACTTAGGTGCAAATCTGAGGTACAAACGATTGAGAAAATGAAGAAAACACCGGGCTTGTTAAGACTGTGAGAGATTTTAAAACCACAACCTATCCACCATGGTGTTTAAATAATGGGTCTTACCAATAATCTATGGCAGTCTTGTGTTGGTGGTCAAAAAGTCTTGTTAGTTACATTTAGATTTAGATTTTCTTGTCACCTGTACCCAAGTTCAAGAATACAGGTGTTCCATGAAAAGTGTACAAAGTTGCCACTCTCCGGTGCCATCTTAGCAGACAAAAGGCAGAATTAAAAACAAGCCGAAATAAAACGTGTACTGTGGCAGGTGGTGTGGGGAGTGCTTGGGTGGAGAGCAGGGTCTGATGCAGTGGGGCAAACTATTAAAATAACTCTTTAAATGTTTATGAACATGAGAAGAAGACCATTTTTTTCTTATTTGTTGTTAACTGCAGCGTTTTTCAAAGAGGTGGGATCATCGCTTGTGTTATTTCTAAAATAAATGGTGCACTGAGCAGCTGGAGATAAACCTACACACAGCAGAGCGCCACAAGGATGCCAAACTGAATGATGTTTTAATACGTATACCAAGGCACATATCATTGGCAAGATGGTGGTGTAGTGGCATTGCCACTTGATTAGTAAACCAGAATCTCAGGCCAGTGCAGGTGGTGACATTTGAATTCAATGTAAAAAAAAGTCTGGAATGAAAGCTCACCTAATGGTGACCACGCAACAACTGGCGATTGTTGGAAAAATCCATCAGACTAATGTTCTTTAGGGAAAGAAATCTTCACCTGGTCAGATTGACACCTGACTCCAGACCTACAGCGATGGGTTTGCACCTTAAACTGCCCTGTATGCAATTAGGCGGTAAATGCTGGTCCAAGCCAGCAATGCCCAGGCCCTGTGAATGAATTAGGTGCCCATTATTCCTTATGTCCCCACGCCAGGTTTTTGCCTTTGTTTGCATAACACCTCCCATGCAAACGTCAGGCTGTTTCTCCTGTATCATGAAAGCTGATGCATTATTTCCTCAGCATCCTATAGATACCTGATTCCCTTTTAAGCAAGAGTCATAGAGATGTACAGCATGGAAACATACCCTTTGGTCTAACTCATCCATGCCAACCAACATCCCAACCCAATCTAATCCCACCTGCCATCACCCGGCCCATATCTCTCTAAATCCTTCCTATTCATATACTCATCCAGATGCCTTTTAAATGTTGCAATTGTACCAGCCTCCACCACTTCCTCTGGCAGCTCATTCCATACACGTACCACCCTGTGCATGAAAAAGTTGCCCCTTTGGTCTCTCTTATATTTTACTCCTCTCACCCTAAACCTATGCCCTCTAGTTCTGGACTCCCCCATTCCAGGGGAAAAGACCTTGTCATTTTACCCTATCCATGCCCCTCATGATTTTATAAATCTCTATAAGGTCATCTCTCAGCCTCCAACACTCCAGGGAGAACAGCCCCAGCCTATTCAACCTCTCCGTAAAGCTCAAAACCACCAAATCTGGCAAGTGATTGAATTCAATTGTGAAGATGGTGACAGAAGTCCTGGAATGCAAGGTAATGAGAGTGACATTTTGCTTAATTACCCCTGAAAACTGGGAATTGGACTATATAGAGTAAAACTCCTTTTGCTTTTTTGACACAGCCACTATTTTTCTCTGTCCGTAGAAAAACAGATGCCACCATTGATTGCAGTCTCCAAAACACTTGCATAAATCCAGGAAGCCCATGAACTGAAAACAGAATTAGTCCCATTCAATTTTCAGTGACTTTGACAATTACATGTTAACGAGTCAGAATAAAAGTTTCAAGCATGTTGTGAATTGGATGTCTTGGAGTAACTTTGACAACCTTGCATGATGGAGTCTGTTGAAGAAGTGGAAAACATTTCAAAGCTCATATGTTCACCACAGACCTATTTCTAGCTCGTAGTGATTTCCTGAGAATCACATCCTAACTTGTGAACTCTCCCAGGGAGAACGTAATTGTGAACTATTCTATCGCCATGCAGGTCATCCTCCATAACTCTGAACTCATTGAAATCTCCATTGACCACATCCAATTTGCAATCAAGGCCCATTCGCCCATCATCCTTGTACTTGCTCACCTACCTGGTTTGATAATATCTCAGCATTAACATTGTTGACCTAATTTTAAAATCCTTCTATGGCCTCATTCACTGCCGGTCCCTGTAACCTCATCTAACCGTGCAGCTCTCTGGGCTCTACATTTCCCCAGTGCTCAAATTGTTTGCGTCACTTGTCATTGACTGGGTATGATCAGCTTGGCATTAAACTCAGGAATTCCTTCCATATATCTCTCTGTACCTTTACTTCTCTCTCCTCCTTTGTAATACTTATTCAAACTTACCTCTTTGATGCCCTAGAGTCTACATCATCCTTCTCCTGTGTCAAGGATGTGGCAAAATACTCCATAGAGTTTTTCCCACACCTTCTGCATCCACGTGCAGATAGGCCTCTGATAGGCCCAACCCTTTCCTTAGTCATCCTCTCGCTCTTCATGTTTCGATAAAAATCTTTGGATTTTCCTTAATTTTGCTACACTGTATTTTTTCATGTCCTGTCTTTGTTTTCCCAATTCCTATTTTCATTTCACCCTTGTACTACGCTCAGCAATTACTTGAATTTGTCATAAGTTCTATTTTTCTGCCTCATATTAAGTTGTATGCTTCTGTATAGCCAGGAGGCTCCCAATTAGATAGTATCATCCCTTTTCTTGCTTGGACATGTTTATACTAGGCCCATGGAATCTTGCTTTTGATTCCCTCTCATTGATTTGCCTCTGACAGATGTTGGTTGAGGGACATTGTTTGACCAGGATAGTGGGTTGGAAGTTGAGGAATGCGTAGAATCCCTACAGTGTGGAAGCACGCCATTCATCCCATTGAGTCCACGCCTACTCTCTGAAGAGCATCCCAACCAGAACCATCCCCTCCCCTATCCCTGTAACTTTGCATTTCCTATGACCAGTCCACTTAGACTGCACATCCCTGGAAATTATGAACAATTTAGCATGGCCGACCCACCTAACCTGCATACCTTTGGACTGTAGGAGGAAACCCACACAGACATGAAGAGAATGCACAAACTCCACACAGGCAATCACTCAAGGCTGGAATCAAACTATAGTCCCTGTGAGGCAGCAGCAGTGCTAGCCACTGGGCCATGTGGCTGTCTTCAGAAGATTGGCCTGGAAACTGTTACATCCCAGCTGAAGAGTCAATGATTAATGTAATCTAAAAATGTCACCTCCTAAGAATGAGTTTGGAGTAGGTCTGGAACTTACAACCTTTTTACTCAGAGAGAAGACTGCTATCAACTGAGTCCCAATGTAAGTTAGGATGATGTAAAGTTATTTTATTTCTTTATGATTACCAGATCATCAATGATGGCTGTTCATTGGTGTCCAGTCACTGAGCAACAAAGTACACTGAGCAGTGTGAATTGCTTTGTGTGGTAAAGTTCTAAAAACAAATTTGGTTTCTGGTGAGGAAGGGATCAATTCTGTGGTGTTTTCAAAGCATTCTTGCCTCCCACTCTGTACTTTTGGCACACAGTAATAGATTTCAGGATTAAGTGTTTTACCCTTAAAGGTGCTGCATGGTAACTGATATCGCAGTCTCTTTTTGGCAACAGATCAGGCACTGATGGACTGACATTGCACAGCTTCAAGATGCACATTGAAATGCTCCACTGTAGGAGAGATATTGCTACAGCAGATCAGAATCCATGCAAGTACCTGGCTTTTGGTGCACCCTTATCCAATGGGCACCCAAGCCTGTTGCATTTCTCATCTGTAATCTTCAATATGAGCAGAAATCCTTCAATCTTTGGAGCTGGATGTCAGAAATGAAAGGAAGAGCTCATGTTACTCTTGGTGTTAGAATCCCCACTGTGTGGATACAAGCCATTCAACCCAACAAGTCCACACCGACCTTCTGAAGAGCATCCCACCCTGTCCCTACAGCTCTGCGCCTGCCCACGACCAATCGGCTTAGCCTACACATCCCTGGATGCTATGGGCAATTTAGCATGGCCAATCCACCTAATCTTTGGACTGCGTGAGGAAGCCGCAGCACCGGGCAGAAACCCTTGCAGATACGGGGGGAGAATGTGCAAACTCCGAGCAGACAGTCACTTGAGGGTGGAATTGAACCCAGGTCCCTGGCGCTGTGAGACAGCAGTGCTAACCACTGAGCCTAATTAGATAGTCAGAGCAGTGAGAACATGAACTGTCGGCCATATGAAGCATTGAAGTGAACAGGATAAATTATTTTATGGTCAAGGTAGATAAATGCATGAGGGAGAAAGAAATAGAAAGATGAGCTCGAGAGAGGTCAGAGAAAGTTACGTGGAATAGAAACCTCAGCATGAGCCGTTGGGGTTAAGTGGCCTACTTTTATGCTGATTACTTCTTGAAATTCTCAAACCTTGATGTGGATGTCAAACCTTTCTTTATATGCTTTCAACCCAATCCTCTTTCGTCAGTATTCGATCAGCACTTTTGTACCTTGGATCTGAATTTTATTTTGTGAACTTAATCCTCAAAACCTCTTTGCTCATCTACGATTCCTCGGCCATGGATACTTCAAAACTGTTACTTATAACTTATCCCCGATCAAGCCCGTCTCATTGGCCAATCCTGTGTCACTGAGTTAGGGTGGCTTAAATACTTCAGCACCTCCGACTGGAAATGCATTCTCATGTTTTCGTCTTTCATGGGGACGCGGGGGAAGCCTCAGGAGAAACCAAATAAGCAACAGGACAGAGTGCAAAGAAACAGTCAGGATTGCGACTTCAGGTACTGCAGACAATGGCAAAACTATAAAATTACTCTGTATGTAGAGTGAACTTCCTGAGGAAGTGGTGGATGCGGGTACTGTTACAACGTTTAAAAGACATTTGGATAAGTACACGGATTAAGAAATGTTTGGAGGGATATGGGCCAAACTCAGGCAGGCGGGACTAGTTTATTTTGGGATTATGTTCAGCATGGACTGGTTGGACCAAAAAACCTATTTCCATGCTGTATGACTCGAGAGGGACCCTGGAGACACTGAGCCATTACGGTATTGATCATATTTAAGATTTTGTCTCTTCACTGCTACTCAGAGTGCAAAATCATATTTGCTGTTTAATTGTGTTCCAACTATATCCTGAGTAATATACCCCAATTTGTTCTGGTTCCAGATGGATACTCCTGATCATTATCCTGAATGTTAATCAGTAATGTACAACTTCCTCTTTGCCCACTCTCTCAGTTGGTCACCACAACTTTCATTAAAGAAAGACCCCTTAGCTCATGGATACTTTTCTCTCTGACCTAAATGCTCTTATATTTTAAGAGGAGACCGTTTTGTCAGGTTTCTTAAGCTAACAAAATGTGTGAATTACTAAACTTGAGAAGAAATAGTAATGCAGCGTAGAAACGCAGAGTCAAATGGTTGAGAGTTCAGCAATCAATTTCGAGATTCTTGGTTTAACAGGGCAGTGAAAATGCTGTCATTCTGATTCTGTTTGTCAAGGATTAAATTCCAACATTCAGAGAGAGTCTCCCTTTTGTTTTACCTGTAGTGCAGAGGCGTTTAAAATGATTGAGCACTTAGAGCACTTTAGTCCATCCTGTAGGATGTCCAGGCAGTAATGGTCACAGACCAGTGTTCTTGCAGTCAGTTTTTAATCCCTTTTTATGTACATTCCTGGAAGGCTGTAACATCATATTCTGCATTATCTTTCATTACCCTGAAGAGCTTATGTAAGGTATGACTTATCTACTAAACATTCAAAACAATACTTTTCACTGTAGCATGGTACATGTGACAATGAGAAATCAAATCAAATCACAATCTGAGACTGGTACAGTTGAGAACAGAAGTGAGTCAAACAGTCAGGGCAGGCAGGACAAGGTAGGACTAATAAATTAAACTGCATTTATTTCAATGCAAGAGGCCTAACAGAGATTGATAGATTCTTGATGTCTCGAGGAATTAAGGGCTACGGGGAGAATGTGGGTTAGTGGAGTTGAAATGCCCAACAGCCATGATTGAATGGCGGAGTGGACTCGATGGGCCGAATGGCCTTACTTCCTCTCCTATGTCTAATGGTTTTATGGTCTAACTCAGGGCATGCTTAGGAACATGGGACTGGGATATCATAGCAATTACAGAAACATGGCTCAGGGATGGACAGGACTGGCAAATTAATGTTCCAGGATACAAATGCTACAGGAAAGACAGAAAGGGAGGCAAGAGAGGAGGGGGAGTGGGGTTTTTGATAAGAGGTAGCATTACAACTGTCACTAGTACTCTGTATCCTTAGCTCCCTTACCTGTACTGTTATCTACTGCTCTGTCACTAGTACTCTGCACCTGTGACTCCCTCACCTGTACTGTTATCATTAATACTCTGTATCTGTAGCTCACTTACCTGTACTATTATCTATCGCTCTGTCACAAGTACTCTGTATCCATTATTCCCTTACCCGTACTGTTATCTATCGCTCTCTCACTAGTACGCTGTATCTGTAGCTCCCTCACCTGGACTGTTATCTATCGTTCTGTCACTCAAACTCTGTATCTGTAGCTCCCTCACCTCTACTGTTATCTATCGTTCTGTCACTAGTACTCTGTGTTTGTAGCTCCTTTACCTGTACTGTTATCTATCGCTCTGTTACTAGTACTCTGTATCTGTAGCTCCCTCACCTGTACTGTTATCTTTCGCTCTGTCACTAGTACTCGGTATCTCTGGCTCCCTCACTGGTACTACTATCTATCGCTCTGTCACTAGGTCTGTGTATCTGTAGCTCCCTTACCTGTACTGTTATCTATCGCTCTGCCACTAGTAGTCTGAATCTGTAGCTCCCTCACCTGTACTGTTATCTATCGCTCTGTCACTAGTACGCTGTATCCATAGCTCCCTCACCTGTACTGTTATCTATCGCTCTATTACTAGTACTCTGAATCTGTAGTTCCCTCACCTGTACAGTTATCAGTCGCTCCGTCACTATTACTCTGTTCCTGTAGCTCCCTCACCTGTACTGTTATCTATTGCTCTGTCACTTGTGCTCTGTATCCATTATTCCCTCACCTGTACTGTTATCTTTCACTCTGTCGCGAGTACTCTGTATCAGTAACTCCCTCACCTGTACTGTTATCTTTCGCTCTGTCACTAGTACTCTGTATCCATAGCTCCCTCACCTGTACTGTTATCTATCGCTCTGTTACTAGTACTTTGTGTCTGTAGCTCCCTCACCTGTACTGTTATCTCTTGCTCTGAAACTAGGACTCTGTAGCCGGAGCTCCCTTACCCGTACTGTTAACTATTGCTCTGTCAATAGTACACTGAATCCGTAGCTTCCTCACCTGTACTGATATCTATCGCTGTGTCATTAATACTCTGTATCTGTAGCTCCCTTACATGTATAGTTATCTATCGCACTGTCACTAGTACTCTGTATCCGTAGCTCGCTCACCTGTACTATTATCTATCGCTCTGTCATTAGTACTCTGAATCCGTAGTTCCCTTACCTGTACATTATCTGTCGCTCTGTTCCGAGTACTCTGAATCCACAGTTCCCTCACCTGTACTCTTATCTTTCGCTCTGTCGCTAGTACCCTGTATCTGTAGCTCCCTCACCTGTACTGTTATCTATCGCTCTGTCACAAGTACTCTGTATCCATTATTTCCTTACCTGTACTATTATCTATCGCTCTATCACTAGTACGCTGTATCTGTAGCTCCCTCACCTGGACTGTTATCTATCGCTCTGAAACTAGAACTCTGTATATGTAGCTCCCTCACCTCTACTGCTATCTATCATTCTGTCACTACTATTCTGTGTCTTTAGCTCCCTGACCTGTACTGTTATACATCGCTCTGTCACTCGTACGTTGTATCTGTAGCTCCCTCACCTGTCGTGTTATCTCTCGCTCTGTCGCGAGTACTCTGTATCCGTAGCTCCTTCACCTGTACTGTTATCTATCGCTCTGTCACTAGAACTCTGTGTCTGTAGCTCTATTATCTGTACTGTTATCTATCGCTCTGTTGTGAGTACTCTGCATCAGTAGCTCCTTTACTTGCACTGTTATCTATCGCTCTGTCACTAGTACTCTGTACCTGTAGCTCCCTCATCTGTACAGTTATCTGTCGCTCTGTCAGTAGCACTCTGAATCCGTAGTTCCCACACCTGTACAGTTATCTGTCGCTCTGTCACTAGTGCACTGTATCTGTAGCTCCCTCACCTGTACTGTTATCTATCGCTCTGTCACTAGTACTCTGTATCCATTATTCCCCCACCTGTGCTGTTATCTATCGCTCTGTCACAAGTACTCTGTACCTGCAGCTCCCTCACCTGTAATGTTATCTATCGCTCTGTCATCTATTGCTCTGTCACTAGTATTCTGTATCCGTAGCTCCCTCATCTGTACTGTTATCTATCACTCTGTTACGAGTGCTCTGAATCTGTAGTTCCCTTCCCTCACCTGTACAGTTATCTGTTGCTCTGTCAGTCGTACTCCGTATCTGTAGCTCCCTTACCTGTACTGTTATCTATCGCTCTGTCACTAGTGCTCTGTACCTGCAGCTCCCTTAACTTACTGTAATCGATCGCTCTGTCACTAGTACTGTGTCTGTAGCTCCCTCACCTGTACTTTTATCTTTCGCTCTGTCACTCGTACTCTGTATCTGTAGCTCCCTCACCTCTAGATTAGACTTACAGTGTGGAAACAGGCCCTTCGGCCCAACAAGTCCACACCGACCCGCCGAAGCGCAACCCACCCATACCCCTACATTTACCCCTTACCTAACACTACGGGCAATTTAGCTTGGCCAATTCACCTGACCCGCACATCTTTGTGACTGTGGGAGGAAACCGGAGCACCCGGAGGAAACCCACGCAGACACGGGGAGAACGTGCAAACTCCACACAGTCAGTCGCCTGAGTCGGGAATTGAACCCGGGTCTACAGGCGCTGTGAGGCAGCAGTGCTAACCACTGTGCCACCGTGCTACTGTTATCTATTGTTCTGTCACTATTACTCTGTATCTGTACCTCCCTCACCTGGACTGTTATGTATCGTTCTGTCACGAGTACTCTGTATCTGTAGCTCCCTCACCTGTACAGTTATCTTTCGCTCAGTCGCTAGTACTCTGTATCTGCAGCTCCCTCACCTGGACTGTTATTTGTCGCTTTGAAACTAGAACTCTGTGTATGTAGCTCCCTCACCTCTACTGCTATCTATCGTTCTGTCACTAGTTCTTTGTATCTGTAGCTCCCTCACCTGTCGTGTTATCTCTCGCTCTGCCGCGAGTACTCTGTATCCGTAGCTCCTTTACCTGTACTGTTATCTATCGCTCTGTCACTAGTACGCTGAATCCATAGCTCCCTCACTTGTACTGTTATCTATCGCTCTGTCACTAGTACTCTGAATCCGTAGATCCCTCACCTGAACAGTTATCTGTCACTCTGTCACTAGTACACTGTATCTGTAGATCCCTCACCTATACTGTTATCTATCACTCTGTCACTCGTACTCGGTATCCATTATTCCTTTACCTGTGCTGTTATCTATCGCTCTGTCACAAGTACTCTGTATCTGTAGCTCCCTCATCTGTACTGTTATCTATCGCTCTGTTACGAGTGCTCTGAATCCGTAGTTCCCTCACCTGTACAGTTATCTGTTGCTCTGTCAGTCGTACTCCGTATCTGTAGCTCCCTTACCTGTACTGTTATCTATCGCTCTGTCACTAGTGCTCTGTATCTGTAGCTCCCTTAACTTACTGTAATCGATCGCTCTGTCACTAGTACTGTGTAAGTGTAGCTCCCTTACCTTACTGTTATTTATCGCTCTGTCACTAGTACTCTTTGTCTGCAGCTCCCTCACCTGCTCTTTTATCTTTCGCTCTGTCACTCGTACTCTGTATCTGTAGCTCCCTCACCTCTACTGTTATCTATCGTTCTTTCACTAGTATTCTGTGTCTGTAGCTCCATTATCTATCGTTCTGTCACTAGTACTCTGTATCCGTAGCTTCTTTCCCTGTACAGTTATCTGTCACTCTGTCACTAGGACACTGTATCTGTAGATCCCTCACCTGAACTGTTATCTATCGCTCTGTCACTTGTGCTCTGTATCCATTGTTCCCTTACGTGTACTGTTATATTTCGCTCTGTCACGAGTACTCTGTATCTGTAGCTCCCTTACCTATGCTTTTATCTTTCGCTCTGTCGCTTGTACTCTGTATCTGTAGCTCCCTTATTTGTACTGTTATCTATCGCTCTGTCACTAGTAGACAGTATCCGCAGCTCCCTCACCTGTAATGTTATCTATCGCACTGTCACTAGCACAGTGTATGCATAGCTCCCTTACCTGTACTGTTATCTATCGCTCTGTCAGTAGAGCTTTGTATCCGTAGCTCCCTCACTTGTACTGTTATCTTTCGCTCTGTCGCTAGTACTCTGTATCTGTGACTCCCTCACCTATACTGTTATCTTTTGCTCTGTCACTAGTTCTCTGTATAGATATTTGTCGCTCTGTCACTAGTACTCTGAATACGTAGTTCCCTCTCCTGTAGAGTTATCTGTTGCTCTGTCTCTAGTACTCGGTATCCATTATTCCTTTACCTGTACTGTTATCTATCGCACTGTCACTAGCACAGTGTATGCATAGCTCCCTCACCTGTACTGTTGTCTATTGCTCTGTTACTAGTATTCTGTATCCGTAGCTCACTCATCTGTACTGTTATCTATCGCTCTGTTACGAGTGCTCTGAATCTGTAGTTCCCTCACCTGTACAGTTATCTGTTGCTCTGTCAGTCGTACTCCGTACCTGTAGCACCCTCACCTGAACTGTAATCGATCGCTCTGTCACTAGTACTGTGTAAGTGTAGCTCCCTTACCTTACTGTTATTTATCGCTCTCACTAGTACTCTTTGTCTGCAGCTCCCTCACCTGCTCTTTTATCTTTCACTCTGTCACTCGTACTCTGTATCTGTAGCTCCCTCACCTCTACTGTTATCTATCGTTTTTTCACTAGTATTCTGTGTCTGTAGCTCCATTATCTATCGTTCTGTCACTAGCACTCTGTATCCGTAGCTCCTTTCCCTGTACAGTTATCTGTCACTCTGTCACTAGGACACTGTATCTGTAGATCCCTCACCTGAACTGTTATCTATCGCTCTGTCGCTTGTGCTCTGTATCCATTATTCCCTTACGTGTACTGTTATATTTCGCTCTGTCACGAGTACTCTGTATCTGTAGCTCCCTTACCTATGCTTTTATCTTTCGCTCTGTCGCTTGTACTCTGTATCTGTAGCTCCCTTATTTGTACTGTTATCTATCGCTCTGTCACTAGTACTCTGTATCCATTATTACCTTACGTATACTGTTGTCTATCGCTCGGCCACTAGTAGACAGTATCCGCAGCTCCCTCACCTGTAATGTTATCTATCGCACTGTCACTAGCACAGTCTATGCATAGCTCCCTTACCTGTACTGTTATCTATCGCTCTGTCAGTAGAACTTTGTATCCATAGCTCCCTCACTTGTACTGTTATCTTTCGCTCTGTCGCTAGTACTCTGTATCTGTGACTCCCTCACCTATACTGTTATCTTTTGCTCTGTCACTAGTTCTCTGTATAGATATCTGTCGCTCTGTCACTAGTACTCTGAATACGTAGTTCCCTCTCCTGTAGAGTTATCTGTTGCTCTGTCTCTAGTACTCGGTATCCATTATTCCTTTACCTGTACTGTTATCTATCGCACTGTCACTAGCACGGTGTATGCATAGCTCCCTCACCTGTACTGTTGTCTATTGCTCTGTCACTAGTATTCTGTATCCGTAGCTCCCTCATCTGTACTGTTATCTATCGCTCTGTTACGAGTGCTCTGAATCTACAGTTCCCTCACCTGTACAGTTATCTGTTGCTCTGTCAGTCGTACTCCGTACCTGTAGCACCCTTACCTGTACTGTTATCTATCGCTCTGTCACTAGTGCTCTGTACCTGTAGCTCCCTTAACTTACTGTAATCGATCGCTCTGTCACTAGTACTGTGTAAGTGTAGCTCCCTTACCTTACTGTTATTTATCGCTCTCACTAGTACTCTTTGTCTGCAGCTCCCTCACCTGCTCTTTTATCTTTCACTCTGTCACTCGTACTCTGTATCTGTAGCTCCCTCACCTCTACTGTTATCTATCGTTCTGTCACTAGTATTCTGCATCTGTAGCTCCATTATCTGAACTGTTATCTATCGTTCTGTCACTAGTACTCTGTATCCGTAGCTCCTTTCCCTGTACAGTTATCTGTCACTCTGTCACTAGGACACTGTATCTGTAGATCCCTCACCTGAACTGTTATCTATCGCTCTGTCACTTGTGCTCTGTATCCATTATTCCCTTACGTGTACTGTTATATTTCGCTCTGTCACGAGTACTCTGTATCTGTAGCTCCCTTACCTATGCTTTTATCTTTCGCTCTGTCGCTTGTACTCTGTATCTGTAGCTCCCTTATCTGTACTGTTATCTATTGCTCTGCCACTAGTAGACAGTATCCGCCGCTCCCTCACCTGTAATGTTATCTATCGCACTGTCACTAGCACAGTGTATGCATAGCTCCCTTACCTGTACTGTTATCTATCGCTCTGTCAGTAGAACTTTGTATCCGTAGCTCCCTCACTTGTACTGTTATCTTTCGCTCTGTCGCTAGTACTCTGTATCTGTGACTCCCTCACCTATACTGTTATCTTTTGCTCTGTCACTAGTTCTCTGAATACGTAGTTCCCTCTCCTGTAGAGTTATCTGTTGCTCTGTCTCTAGTACTCTGTATCCGTAGCTCCCTTACCTGTACTGTTATCTATCGCTCTGCCACTGGAACTCTGTGTCTGTAGTTCCATTATCTGTACTGTTATCTATCGCTCTGTCGTGAGTACTCTGTATCTGTCGCTCCTGTACCTGTACTGTTATCTTTGGCTCTGTCCTGAGTACTCTGTATCTGTAGCTGCCTTACCTATACTTTCATCTTTCGCTCTGTCGCTTGTACTCTGTATCTGTAGCTCCCTTATCTGTACTGTTATCTATCGCTCTGTCACTAGTACTCTGAATCCGTAGTTCTCTCACCTGTACAGTTATCTGTCGAGTACACTATATCTGTAGATCCCTCACCTGCACTGTTATCTATCATTCTGTCACTAATATCTGTATCTGTAGCTCCATTATCTGAACTGTTATCTATCGTTCTGTCACTAGTACTCTGTATCCGTAGCTCCTTTACCTGTACAGTTATCTGTCACTCTGTCACTAGGACACTGTATCTGTAGATCCCTCACCTGAACTGTTATCTATCGTTCTGTCACTTGTGCTCTGTATCCATTATTCCCTTACCTGTACTGTTATCTATCGCGCTGCCACTAGTACTGTGTATGCATAGCTCCTTCACCTGTACACTTATCTATCACTCTGTCACTAGGACGCTATATCCATAGCTCCCTCACCTGTACTGTTATCTATCACTCTGTCGCGAGTACTCTGTATCCGTAGCTTCCTCACCTGTACTGTTATCTATCGCTCAGTCACTAGTACTCTGTATCCGTAGCTCCTTTACCTGTACTGTTGTCTGTCGCTCTGTCACTAGTACACTGTATCTGTGGCTCCCTTACCTGTACTGTTAACTTTCGCTCTGTCACTAGTACTCTGTATCCGTAGCTCCCTCACCTGTACTGTTATCTATCGCTCTGTCACTAGTACACTGTATCTGTGGCTCCCTTACCTGTACTGTTAACTTTCGCTCTGTCACTAGTTCTCTGTATCTGTAGCTCCACCACCTGTATAGATATCTGTCGTTCAGTCACTGGTACTCTGAATCCGTAGTTCCCTCTCCTGTAGTTATCTGTCGCTCTGTCACTCGTACACTGTATCTGTCGCTCCCTCACCTGTACTGTTATCTATCGCTCTGCCACTAGTAGACTGTTTCCGTCGCTTCCTCACCTGGACTGTTATGTATCGTACTGTCACTAGTACTGTGTATGCATAGCTGCCTCATCTGTCCTGTTATCTATCGCTCTGTCACTAGGACGCTATATCCATTGCTCCCTCACCTGTACTGTTATCTGTCGCTCTGTCACTAATACTCTGAATCCACAGTTGCCTCTCCTGTACACTTATCTGTGGCTCTGTCACTAGTACTCTGTATCCATTACTCCCTTACCTGTACTGTTATCTTTCACTCTGTCGCTAGTATTCTGTATCTGTAGCTCCCTCACCTGTACTGTTATCTATCGCTCTGACTCTAGTAATCTGTATCCATTATTCCCTCTCCTGTACTGTTGTCTATCGCTCTGTCACTAGTACTCTGTATCCGTTATTCCCTTACCTGTACAGTTATCTATCGCTCTGCCACAAGTAGTCTGTATCCGTAGCTCCCTCACCTGTACTGTTATCTATCGCTCTGTTATTAGTATTCTGTATCTGTAGCTCCCTCACCTGTACCGTTATCTATCACTCTGTCACTCATACTCTGTATCTGTAGCTCCCTTACCATGCTGTTACCTATCTCTCTGTCACTAGTATTCTGTATCTTTAGCTCACTTACCTGTGCTGTTAATCTATCGCTCTGTCACTAGTATTCTGTATCTGTAGCTCCCTCACTTGTACTGTTATCTATCGCTCTGTCACTGGTACTCTGTATCAGTAGCTCAGTTACCTGTACTGTTAATCTATCGCTCTGTCACTAGTACTCTGTATCTGTCGCTCCCGTACCTGTACTATTATCCAATGCTCTGTTATTAATACTCTGTATCTATGGCTCCATCACCTATTTTGTTATCTATCACTCTGTCTCCAGTACTCTGTATCCATCGCTCCCTTACTGCACTGTTATCTATCGCTGTGTCACAAATACGCTGTATCCGTTGCTCCCTCACTTGTTCTGTTATCTATCGCTCTGTCACTAGTATTCTGTTATGTGTAGCTCCCTCACCTGTACTGTAATCTATTGCTCTGTCACGAGTACTCTGTGTTCGTAGCTCCCTCTCCTGTCCTGTTATCTACCGCTCTGTCACTCGTACTCTGTATCCGAAGTTCCTGCATCTGTACTGTTGTCTATCGCTCTGTTATTAGTACTCTGTATCTGTTGCTCCCTCACCTGTAATGTTATCTATCGCTCTGTCCCTAGTACTCTGTATCTGTAGCTCCCTCATCTGTACTGTTATCTTTCACTCTGTCATTCGTACTGTGTATCCGTAGCTCCCTCACCTGTACTGTTATCTATCGCTCTATCACTAGTACTCTGTATGTGTAGCTCCCTTACCTGTACTGTAATCTATCGCTCTGTCACGAGTACTCTGTATCCGTAGCTCCCTCACCTGTACTGTTGTCTATCACTCTGTCACTCGAACTCTGTATCCATAGCTACCTCACCTGTACTGTTATCTATCGCTCTGTGACTAGTACTCTGTATCTGTAGCTCCCTTACCTGTACTATTATATATCGGTCTGTCAGGAGTACTATGTGTCTGTAGCTCCCTCACCTATACTGTTATCTATCGCTCTGTCACTGGTACTCTGTATCTGTAGCTCACTTACCTGTACTGTTCATCAATCGCTTTATCACTAGTACTCTGTATCTGTCGCTCCCGTACCTGTACTGTTGTCCAACACTCTGTTATTAGTACTCTGTATCTGTAGCTCCCTCACCTGTATTGTTATCTATCGCTCTGTCCCTAGTGCTCTGTATCTGTTGCTCCCTTGCCTGTACTGTTATGTATCGGTCAGTCAGGAGTACTATGTATCTGTAGCTCCCTCACCTGTACTGTTATCCAACACTCTGTTATTAGTACTCTGTATCTGTAGGTCCCTCACCTGTACTATTATTTTTCTGTCTGTCACTCGTACTCTGTATCTGTCGCTCCCGTACCTGTACTGTTATCTACCGCTCTGTTACTAGTACTCTGTATCCGTAGCTCTCTCGCCTGTACTGTTATCTCTTGCTCTGTGACTAGTACTCTGTATCTGTCGCTCCTTCACCTGTACTGCTATCTATCGCTCTGTCATGAGTACACTGTATCCGTAGCTCCCTTCCCTGTACTGTTATATATCGGTCTGTCAGGAGTACTATGTATCTGTAGCTCCCTCACCTATACTTTTATCTGTCGCTCTGTCACAAGTACTCTGAATCTGTAATTCCCTCACCTGTACAGTCACGAGTACTGTATATCTGCAGCTCCCTTACTTGACTGTTATCTATTGCTCTGTGACTAGCACTCTGTATCAGTAGCTCCCTTACCTGTACTGTTATCTATCGCTCTGTTACTAGTACTGTGTATCCGTAGCTCCCTCACCTGTACTGTTATCTATCGCTCTGTCACTCGTACCTTGTATCTGTAGCTCATTTACCTGTACTGTTATCTATCGCTCTGTCACTAGTACTCTGTATCCGTAGCTCCCTTACCTGTACCGTTATCTATCGCTCTGTTACTAGTACTGTGTATCCGTAGCTCCCTCACCTGTACTGTTATCTATCGCTCTGTTATTAGTATTCTGTATCTGTAGCTCCCTCACCTGTACCGTTATCTATCGCTCTGTCACTCATACTCTGTATCTGTAGCTCCCTTACCATGCTGTTACCTATCTCTCTGTCACTAGTATTCTGTATCTTTAGCTCACTTACCTGTGCTGTTAATCTATCGCTCTGTCACTAGTATTCTGCATCTGTCGCTCCCATACCTGTACTGTTATCCAACACTCTGTTATTAGTACTCTGTATCTGTAGCTCCCTCACCTGTATTGTTATCTATCGCTCTGTCACTAGTGCTCTGTATCTGTAGTTCCCTCACCTGTACTATTTTCCTCTCTGTCACTCGTACTCTGTATCCGTAGCTCCCTCACCTGTACTGCTATCTATTGCTCTGTAATTAGTACTCTGTATCTGTAGCTCCCTCACCTGTACTGTCATCTATCGCTCTGTCACTCATACTCTGTATCTGTAGCTCCCTTACCATGCTGTTATCTATCTCCCTGTCACTAGTACTCTGTATCTGTCGCTCCCGTACCTGTGCTGTTGTCTACCGCTCTGTTACTAGTACTCTGTATCCGTAGCTCTCTCGCCTGTACTGTTATCTATCGCTTTGTGACTAGTACTCTGTTTCTGTCGCTCCCTTACCTGTACTGTTATCTATCGCTCTGTTACTAGTACTGTGTATCCATAGCTCCCTCACCTGTATTGTTATCTATCGCTCTGTCACTAGTGCTCTGTATCTGTAGTTCCCTCACCTGTACTATTTTTCTCTCTGTCACTCGTACTCTGTATCTGTAGCTCCTTCACCTGTACTGTTATCTATCGCTGTGTTACTAGTACTCTGTATCCGTAGCTCTCTCGCCTGTACTGTTATCTATCGCTCTGTGACTAGTACTCTGTATCTGTCGCTCCCTTACCGGTACCGTTATCTATTGCTCTGTTACTAGTACTGTGTATCCGTAACTCCCTCACCTATATTGTTATCTATCGCTCTGTCACGAGTACTCTGTATCTGTAGCTCCCTCACCTGTACTGTTATGTATCGCTCTATCACTAGTACTCTGTATCTTTAGCTCCTTTACCTGTACTGTTATCCATCGCTCTGTCACTAGTTTTCTGTATCTGTTGCACCATTACCTCACTGTTATCTATCGCTCTGTCATTAGTACTCTGTATGTATTACTCCCTTATCTGAAGTCTTGTCTGTCGCTCGCTCCCCTGTACTGTTATCTATCACTCTGTTGTTAGTGCTCTTATTCGTAGCTCCCTCACCTGTGCTGCTATGTCGCTTTGAAACTAGTACTCTGTATCTGTGGCTTCCTCATCTGTACTGTTATCTATCGGTCTGTCACTCATACTCTGTATCTGTAGCTCCCTTACCATGCTGTTATCTATCTCTCTCTGTCACTAGTACTCTGTATCTGTAGCTCACTTACCTGTACTGTTAATCTATCGCTCTGTCACTAGTTCTCTGCATCTGTCGCTCCCGTACCTGTACTGTTATCCAATGCTCTGTTATTAGTACTCTGTATCTGTAGCTCCCTCACCTGTACTGTTATCCATCGCTCTGAAACTAGTATTCTGTATCCGTAGCTCCCTCACCTGTACTGTTACCTATCTCACTGTCACGAGTACTGTGTATCTGTAGCTCCCTTACTGTTATCTATCGCTCTGTCACTCGTGCTGTATATCTGTAGCTCCCTCACCTGTACTATTATCTATCCCTCTGTCACTAGTACACTGTGTCTGTTGCTCCTTCACCTGTACTGTTATCCAACGCTCTGTTATTCGTACTCTGTATTTGTAGCTCCCTCACCTGTATTGTTATCTGTCGCTCTGTCACTAGTACTCTGTATCTGTCGCTCCTGTACCTGTACTGTTATCTATTGCTCTGTTACTAGTACTGTGTATCCGTAGCTCCCTCACCTGTACTGTTATCCATCGCTCTGTCACTAGTATTCTGTATCTGTCGCACCATTACCTCAGTGTTATCTATCGCTCTGTCACTAAAACTCTGTATCCATTGCTCCCTCACCTGTACTGTTATCTATCTCACTGTCACGAGTACTGTGTATCTGTAGCTCCCTTACTGTTATCTATCGCTCTGTCACTAGTACTTTGTATCCGTTGCTCCCTCACCTGTACTGTTATCTATCGCACTGTCACAAGTACTGTGTATCTGTAGCTCCCTCACCTGTACTGTTATCTATCTCACTGTCACGAGTACTGTGTATCTGTCGCTCCCTTACTGTTATCTATCGCTCTGTCACTAGTGCTCTGTATCTGTTGCTCCCTTACCTGTACTGTTATATATCGGTCTGTCAGGAGTACTCTGTATCTGTAGCTCCCTCACCTGTACTGTTATCTACCGCTCTGTGACTGGTACTCTGTATCTGTCACTCCCTTACCTGTACTGTTATATATCGCTCTGTCACTAGTATTCTGTATCTGTCGCACCATTACCTCAGTGTTATCTATCGCTCTGTCACTAAATCTCTGTATCCATTGCTCCCTCACCTGTACTGTTATCTATCTCACTGTCACGAGTACTGTGTATCTGTAGCTCCCTAACTGTTATCTATCGCTCTGTCACTAGTACTTTGTATCCGTTGCTCCCTCACCTGTACTGTTATCTATCGCACTGTCACAAGTACTGTGTATCTGTAGCTCCCTTACTGTTATCTATCGCACTGTCACTCCTGCTCTATATCTGTAGCTCCCTCACCTGTACTATTATCTATCCCTCTGTCACTAGTACACTGTGTCTGTTGCTCCTTCACCTGTACTGTTATCCAACGCTCTGTTATTCGTACTCTGTATTTGTAGCTCCCTCACCTGTATTGTTATCTGTCGCTCTGTCACTAGTACTCTGTATCTGTCGCTCCTGTACCTGTACTGTTATCTATCGCTCTGTTACTAGTACTGTGTATCCGTAGCTCCCTCACCTGTATTGTTGTCTATCGCTCTGTCACTAGTGCTCTGTATCTGTTGCTCCCTTACCTGTACTGTTATCTATCGCTCTGTGACTGGTACTCTGTATCTGTCACTCCCTTACCTGTACTGTTATCCATCGCTCTGTCACTAGTATTCTGTATCTGTCGCACCATTACCTCAGTGTTATCTATCGCTCTGTCACTAAATCTCTGTATCCATTGCTCCCTCACCTGTACTGTTATCTATCTCACTGTCACGAGTACTGTGTATCTGTAGCTCCCTTACTGTTATCTATCGCTCTGTCACTAGTACTCTGTATCCGTTGCTCCCTTACTGTATTGTTATCTATCGCTCTGAAACTAGTAATCTGTATCCGTAGCTCCCTCACCTGTACTGTTATCTATCGCACTGTCACGAGTACTGTGTATCCGTAACTCCCTTACTGTTATCTATCGCTCTGTCACTAGTACTCTGTATCTGTAGTTCCCGTACCTGTACTGTTATCCATCGCTCTGTTATTCGTACTCTGTATTTGTAGCTCCCTCACCTGTACTGTTATCTATCGCTCTGTCACTAGTACACTGTATCTGTAGCTCCCTTACCATGCTGTTATCTATCTCTCTGTCACTAGTACTCTGTATCTGTAGCTCCCGTACCTGTACTGTTATCTATCGCTCTGTCACTAGTACTCTGTATCTGTAGCTTCCTCACCTGTACTGTTATCTATCGCTGTGTCACTCATACTCTGTATCTGTAGCTCCCTTACCATGCTGTTATCTATCTCTCTGTCACTAGTACTCTGCATCTGTCGCTCCTGTACCTGTACTGTTATCCAACGCTCTGTTATTAGTACTCTGTATCTGTCGCTCCCTCACCTGTACTGTTATCTATCGTTCTGTTACTAGTACTGTGTATCCTTCACTCTCTCGCCTGTACTGTTATCTATCGCACTGTCACTCGTACTCTGTATCTGTAGCTCTCTCACCTGTAATGTTACCTCTCGCTCTGTCACTAGTACTCTGTATCTGTCACTCCCGTACCTGTACTGTTATCCAACGCTCTGTTATGAGTACTCTGTAGCTGTATCTCCCTCACCTGTACTGTTATCTATCGCTCTGTTACTAGTACTGTATATCCGTAGCTCTGTGACCTGTACTGTTATCTATCGCTCTTTCGACTCGTGTTCTGTATCTGTAGCTCCCTAACCTGTATTGTTATCTATTGCTCTGTCACTAGTGCTCTGTATCTGTAGCTCCCTTACCTGTACTGTTCTCTATCGCTCTGTCACTAGTACTGTGTATCTGTAGCTCCCTTACCTGTACTGGCACTGCCTCAACTATTGTCCATGTCCATCACTCCTTCACCCATTTGCCTCTTTTTCTTCTTCAATATATGACAAATGTTTGAAATATAAGTGTTTCTGCATTATTCTAAAGTTTTCTATCTTGGTTAAATACAGACAGAAGCTGAAATGTAGGTTTTATTTGTAAACGGAACACCATGGTCTGAAAACCAAACTTGTACGTGAAAACACCTCATCACCCCATAAGTAAGAATGAACATTGTTCCTCGTAACTGTTTGTTTGGATTAAGAGGTAAAAATGATGCTGAAGATTTCAAAGGATGAATGTGTATCTCCTGCATCTTGATTAATCTGCATTGAATAGTCAATCATTAGGTTCTGAATCTGGTGGACGGTGAGTGTTACTATCTGGGCTTGGAGTGTTTGAGTGAGCACTGAGATTTAGAACATTACTGTTGGAACATCAGGAAGACAGGTTAATGCCTTGAATTCTTCTCACAGTCAACAATACCCAGTATCAGGAAGAATATTCCAAACGGTTAGTCTCAACTGCTTTGATTCTTTATATCATTTGTCATTATCTTTCGTTGGCATCAATCATTGCCACTTCAGTGAAAGATACCCAGTGGGAACTATTCAAGATGGAAATCCCAGGTCCTCAATGGCTTCTTCCCCCTCCAAAACATTGCATTTTGTGCCTTTGAAAGATTAAAAGTGATTAAAGTACAATTATGAGCATAGGATTTCAAAGGAATCAGTTTGAGGTGTAATTCAACCGACTATTAGTTTTAATGTTCTTGACAGTTTCGCCGCCGTTATAATTTTGTTTGGTAAGTGAGTCCAGATGCTGCACGAGAAGGAATCCGAACTGTGAAGGATTTCCCTCTCCTGCCTGGCTCTCCTGTGAGAGGGACAAATACTGTGCTTGACGTGCGAAGGCAGCTTTGGCTGTTTGCACAGCTGTCCATGCAGCTCCCCTTGACCAGACTGTGCTGTCAGAGCTCTGACTTCGGAGGAAGGTCTCTCCCCACGATGGAGGTTTGTGCAGTTTGATGTCGCCTGCCTGGACTGGAAGCTTCAGTGGCATGCTCATTGCATTCGGCCGTCCTGAGGTGTTTCAGATGCTGAGGTGACAAAGTCTGATGCTCCTACACAGATGCATTGTTGTTACACGCGGTTTATTCGATTCTCAGGGTGGCTAATGTTCAAAACATAAAGCAACTTTGTGGTTTGTCATATTTTTCACTGGAACTTTCTGGATTAATTTTGATGTTAGTGTATCCAATGTTTAACGCGGGCAATGGGTTCATAGATTAATTTCAGAATAGACACAAAAGATGGGACATTCTGAATAACCTGGATGTTTATTTCTCTTCCCTCCCTTCACAGCCACTTCCCAATCCCTTCAATCCATTTCATCCTGATTGGAATGTAGTTCTTGACTGGCACTGCATCACTGTCCTACTGTCCCACTGCATCACTGTCCCACTGCATCACTGTCCTACTGTCCCACTGCATCACTGTCCCACTGTATCACTGTCCTACTGTCCCACTGCATCACTGTCCCACTGCATCACTGTCCCACTGCCCCACTGTCCCACTGCATCACTGTCCCACTGCATCACTGTCCCACTGCATCACTGTCCCACTGTCCCACTGCCCCACTGCCCCATTCCCCACTGTCCTACTGTCCCACCAGCCCACCGCCCCGCTGTCCCACTGTTCCAATGTCCCACTGTCCCTCTGCCCCACTGTCTCACTGTCTCACCGCCCCACTGCCCCATTGTCCCACTGCCCCTCTGCCCCTCTGCCTCACTGCCCCACTGTATCAGTGTCCCACTGTCCCTCTGCCCCACTGTCCCTCTGCCCCACTGTCCCACTGTCTCACTGTCCCACTGCCCCACTGTCCCACTGCATCACTGTCCCACTGCCCCACTGTCCCACTGCATCACTGTCCTACTGTCCCACTGCATCACTGTCCTACTGTCCCAGTGCATCACTGTCCTACTGCCTCACTGTCCCACTGCCTCACTGTCCCACTGCCTCACTGTCCTACTGTCCCACTGCCTCACTGTCCCACTGTCCCACTGCCTCACTGTCCCACTGCCTCACTGTCCCACTGCCTCACTGCCCCACTGCATCACTGCCCCACTGCATCACTGCCCCACTGCATCACTGTCCTACTGTCCCACTGCATCAGTGTCCTACTGTCCCACTGCATCACTGTCCCACTGCATCACTGTCCCACTGTCTCACTGCCCCACTGTCCTACTGTCCCACCACTCCACCGCCCCACCGTCCCATTGTTCCACTGTCCCACTGTCCCTCTGCCCCACTGTCACACTGTCTTCACTGCCCCACTGCCCCTCTGCCTCACTGCCCCACTGTATCACTGTCCTACTGTCCCTCTGCCCCACTGTCACACTGTCCCACTGTCTCACTGCCCCACTGCCCCACTGTCCCACTGCATCACTGTCCCACTGCATCACTGCCCCACTGCCTCACTGTCCCACTGCATCACTGCCCCACTGCCTCACTGTCCCACTGCCCCACTGCATCACTGTCCCACTGCATCACTGCCCCACTGCATCACTGTCCCACTGCATCAGTGTCCTACTGTCCCACTGCATCACTGCCTCACTGTCCCACTGCCTCACTGTCCCACTGCCTCACTGTCCCACTGCATCACTGCCCCACTGCATCACTGTCCCACTGCCCCACTGCATCACTGTCCTACTGTCCCACTGCATCACTGCCCCACTGCATCACTGCCCCACTGCATCACTGTCCTACTGTCCCACTGCATCATTGTCCTACTGTCCCACTGCATCACTGTCCCACTGCCCCACTGTCCTACTGTCCCACCGCCCCACCATTCCACTGTCCCACTGTCCCGCTGTCCCACTGTCCCGCTGTCTCACTGTCCCACTGTCCCACTGTCCCACTGTCTCACTGTCCCACTGTCCCACTGCCCCACTGTCCCACTGTCCCACTGCCCCACTGTCCCACTGTCCCACTGTCCCACTGCCCCACTGTCCCACTGCCTCACCGTCCCATTGCCTCACCGTCCCATTGCCTCACCGTCCCACAGCCTCAACGTCCCACTGCCTCACCGCCTCACCACCCCATCGTCTCACCGCCTCACTGCCCCACTGCCCCACCGCCCACTGCCCCACCGCCCCACCGCCTCACTGCCCCTCTGCCCCACTGCCTCACTGCCCCACTGCCTCACTGTCGCATTTTCTCACTGTCCCACTGCCCCACTACCTCACTGCCCCACTGTCCCACTGCCCCACTACCTCACTGCCTCACTGTCCCACCGCCTCACTGTCCCACCGCCTCACTGTCCCACTGCCCCACTTCCTCACTGCCTCACTGTCCCACCGCCTCACTGTCCCACCGCCTCACTGTCCCACCGCCCCACTACCTCACTGCCTCACTGTCCCACCGCCTCACTGCCCCACTGCCCCACTACCTCACTGCCCCACTGCCTCACTGTCGCATTTTCTCACTGCCCCTCTGCCCCATTGCCTCACTGCCCCACTGTCTCACTGCCCCACTGCCTCACTGTCGCATTTTCTCACTGTCCCACTGCCCCACTACCTCACCGCCTCACTGTCCCACCGCCTCACTGTCCCACCGCCTCACTGTCCCACTGCCCCACTACCTCACTGCCTCACTGTCCCACCGCCTCACTGTCCCACTGCCCCACTACCTCACTGCCTCACTGTCCCACCGCCTCACTGTCCCACCGCCTCACTGCCCCACTGCCCCACTACCTCACTGCCTCACTGTCCCACCGCCTCACTTTCCCACTGCCGCACTGCCTCACTGTCGCATCACCTCACTGCTCCACTGCCCCACTGCTTCACTGTCCCACTGCCTCACTGCCTTACTGTCCCACTGCCACAATGTCCCACTGTCCCACTGTCTCACTGTCTCACTGTTCCACTGCATCACTGCTTTACTGTGCCATTATACCATTGTTCCACTGCATCACTGTCTCACTGCTCCACTGCCTCACTGTCCCACTGCCCCACTGTCCCACTGCCCCACTGTCTCACTGTTCCACTGCATCACTGCCTTACTGTGCCATCATACCACTGTCCCACTGCATCTCTGTCTCACTGTCCCACTGCCTCACTACCTCACTGCCTTATCACCTCACTGTCCCACTGCATCACTGTCTCACAATCCCACTGCCTCACCACCCCACTGTCACACTGCCTCACTTTCACAATGCCTCACTGTCACATTGCCTCTCTGTCCCACTGTCTCACTAACCCACTCCCTCGCTCTCTCACTGTCTCCCTGCCGTACTGCCTGCCTCACTGTACCAGTGCATCACTGCCTCACTGTGCCACTGCCTCACTGACTCAGTGTCCTACTGCATCACTGCCTCACCATCCCACTGTCTCACTATTTCACTGTCTGACTGCCTCACTATTACACTGTCTCATCGTCCCACTGCCCCACTGCTCCATTGTCACACTGCCACACTGTCTCTCTGTCTCACTGCCTCACTACCTCACTGCCCCACTGTCTCGCTGCCCCACTGTCTCGCTGCCCCACTGTCTCGCTGCCCCACTGTCTTGCTGTCCAACTGTCTCGCTGTCCAACTGTCCCACTACTTCACTATCTTACTGCCCCACCGTCCCACTGCTCCACCACCCCACTGCTTCACTGTCACATCATCTCACTGCCCCACCGTCTCACTGCCCCACCGTCTCACTGCCCCATCGCCTCACTGCCCCATCGCCTCACTGTCCCACCGTCTCACTGCCCCACCGTCTCACTGCCCCATCGCCTCACTGCCCCATCGCCTCACTGTCCCACCGTCTCACTGCCCCACCGTCTCACTGCCCCACCGTCTCACTGCCCCATCGCCTCACTGCCCCATCGCCTCACTGCCCCATCGCCTCACTGTCCCACCGTCTCACTGCCCCACCGTCTCACTGCCCCACCGTCTCACTGCCCCATCGCCTCACTGCCCCATCGCCTCACTGTCCCACCGCCTCACTGTCCCACCGCCTCACTGTCCCACCGTCTCACTGCCCCACCGTCTCACTGCCCCACCGTCTCACTGCCCCATCGCCTCACTGCCCCATCGCCTCACTGTCCCACCGCCTCACTGTCGCATCGCCTCACTGTCCCACCGTCTCACTGCCCCACCGTCTCACTGCCCCACCGTCTCACTGCCCCATCGCCTCACTGTCCCACCGCCTCACTGTCGCATCGCCTCACTGTCGCATCGCCTCACTGTCCCACCGTCTCACTGCCCCACCGTCTCACTGCCCCACCGTCTCACTGCCCCATCGCCTCACTGTCCCACCGCCTCACTGTCGCATCGCCTCACTGTCCCACCGTCTCACTGCCCCACCGTCTCACTGCCCCACCGTCTCACTGTCCCACCGTCTCACTGCCCCACCGTCTCACTGCCCCACCGTCTCACTGCCCCATCGCCTCACTGTCCCACCGCCTCACTGTCGCATCGCCTCACTGTCCCACCGTCTCACTGCCCCACCGTCTCACTGCCCCACCGTCTCACTGTCCCACCGTCTCACTGCCCCACCGTCTCACTGTCCCACTGTCTCACTGCCCCATCGCCTCACTGTCCCACCGCCTCACTGTCCCACCGCCTCACTGCCCCATCGCCTCACTGTCTCACTGTCTCACTGCCCCATCGCCTCACTGTCCCATTGCCTCACTGTCCCACTGCCTCACTGTCCCACTGCCTCACTGTCCCACTGCCTCACTGTCCCACTGCCTCACTGTCCCACTGACCCACTGCATCACTGTCCCACTGCCTCACTGTCCCACTGCCTCACTGTCCCACTGCCTCACTGTCACATCGCCTCACTGTCCCACTGCCTCACTGTCCCACTGACCCACTGCATCACTGTCCCACTGCCTCACTGTCCCACTGCCTCACTGTCCCACTGTCTCACTGTCCCACTGCCTCACTGTCACATCGCCTCACTGTCTCACTGTCTCACTGCCCCACTGCCTCACTGTCACATCGCCTCACTGTCCCACTGCCTCACTGTCCCACTGCCTCACTGTCCCACTGACCCACTGCATCACTGTCCCACTGCCTCACTGTCCCACTGTCTCACTGCCCCACTGCCTCACTGTCACATCGCCTCACTGTCTCACTGTCTCACTGCCCCACTGCCTCACTGTCACATCGCCTCACTGTCCCACTGTCCCACTGCCTCACTGTCCCACTGACCCACTGCATCACTGTCCCACTGCCTCACTGTCCCACTGCCTCACTGTCCCACTGACCCACTGCATCACTGTCCCACTGCCTCACTGTCCCACTGTCTCACTGCCCCACTGCCTCACTGTCCCACTGTCCCACTGACCCACTGCCTCACTGTCACATCGCCTCACTGTCTCACTGTCTCACTGCCCCACTGCCTCACTGTCACATCGCCTCACTGTCCCACTGCCTCACTGCCCCACTGCCTCACTGTCACATCGCCTCACTGTCCCACTGTCCCACTGCCTCACTGTCCCACTGACCCACTGCATCACTGACCCACTGCATCACTGACCCACTGCATCACTGACCCACTGCATCACTGACCCACTGCATCACTGTCCCACTGCCTCACTGTCCCACTGTCCCACTGCCCCATTTCCCCATTTCCCCATTTCCCCACTGCCCCATTGCCTCACTGCCTCACCGCCCCACTGCCCCATCGTTTCACTGTCGCATCGTCTCACCTTACTGCCTTACTGTGCTATTATATCACTGTCCCACTGTCTCACTGTCTCACTGTCCCACTGCCTCACTGCCTTACCACCTCACTGTCCCATTATATCACTCTCCCACTGCATCACTGTCTCATAGTCCCACTGCCTCACCACCCCATTGTCACACTGCCTCACTTTCATGATGCCTCACTGTCACATTAAGTCTCAGTCCCACTGTCTCACTGACCCATTCCCTCACTCTCTCACTGTCTCCCTGTCTTACTGCCTGCCTCACTGTACCAGTGCATCACTGCCTCACTGTGCCACTGCCTCACTGACTCAGTGTCCCACTGCATCACTGCATCACTGCCTCACCATCCCACTGTCTCACTGTTTCACTGTCTGTCTGACTGCCTCACTATTGCACTGTCTCATCGTCCCACTGCCCCACCCTCACACTGCCACACTGTCTCTCTGTCTCTGTTTCTCTGTCTCACTGCCTCACTACCTCACTTTCTCACTGTCCCACTGCCCCACTGTCTCGCTGCCCCACTGTCTCGCTGCCCCACTGTCTCATTGCCCCACTGTCTCGCTACCCCACTGCCTCGCTGCCCTGCTGCCTCACTGTCTTGCTGTCCAACTGTCCCACTACTTCACTATCTCACTGCATCACTGTCTCACTGCATCACTGTCTCACTGCATCACTGCCCCACTGCTTCACTGTCTTACTGCCCCACTGCCTCCCTGTCTCACCACCTCAGTGTCTCACTGCATCACTGCCTTACTCCTGAGTGTATGACCCCAGAGAGTGGATTGTTTGACCATGGTGTGAATTGTACTCATACTTGGTTGACTGACATCCGTTTCCTCATCAGGTAATGAGCATTTAGGTTCTGACATTATTGTTTGAGAATCCAATGTTTGAGGCTTGAAGTCTGCAGCACAGAAATGAGTCATTTGGTCCAATACTGATGTTTATGTTGCACAAAAGCCTCCTCCCAGCACCTCTTCATCATTATGTGCTTATCCAGTATCTTCTCAAAACCACCTAGGTTACTCCCCTTACCATTCCGCCTTCTCACGATCATCATAGAATGATTTCATAGACTCCCTACAGCATAGAACAGGCTATTTAGCCCATCGAGTCCACACCGACCTTCCAAAGGGCATCCCACTCAGACCCAGCCCCCTACCCTACCCCTTTAACCCTGCATTTCAAATGGCTAATCCACCTAGTCTA
The DNA here is from genome assembly GCF_020745735.1 of Hemiscyllium ocellatum. Lineage (NCBI taxonomy): Eukaryota > Metazoa > Chordata > Chondrichthyes > Orectolobiformes > Hemiscylliidae > Hemiscyllium > Hemiscyllium ocellatum. The sequence continues at coordinate 94,722,129 of NC_083407.1, read as the reverse complement.
CACAACGTTGGACTGTTGGAGCACCTGGAGGGAACTCACCCAGGGAGGGGAGAATGAGCAAACTCCACACAGATGGTTCCTCAAGGGTTGAATGGAATCTGAGTCCCTGGTGCTGTGAGGGAGCAACGTTAACCACTGAGCCACCGCGCCTTCGCGATGAAACATATATTCTGATCTTTTTGCTAGATAAATCGATCCTTCAATCCCACTGAGCTTGAAACAGTGAAGATTTTCACTCATATGGAAGGTCATCAGTCAGTAACATAATAGGCTTTCATAGTCCATCAGACAAGATGTGGGGTGAACCCAGGGTTTCCGCAGAGCCTGTGACTCAGTCTACAGAGACATTGCTGTTCCTCACTCAGAAAGACAAAGAACTATTTCCAGGAAAAGCATAGTGGCTGCTTTTGATGAGCAATTAGGTATATAATTTACAGCAATCGGAATTAAATTGGCCGCCTAAAATTGACCAGTCTCAAATCTGATTAACTCAGAAAAGAGCAACGTGCTCCCGAGACTTATTATCTTGCGCCTACCAGAACAAGTGCAAGAGTTGCTAAAATCTAAAGAATTGCAATAATTTATGCTGCAGGGGGAAAGAGTGCTCATTGGTTGGCAACTTGACTTTGATTGGTTGAAGCACTGCCAAAGAGAATGTAATGGGGAGCCTCAAGGAGCCATCTCTCCAAGACACCAGCTTATTCAGAAAGACAGCACGGCATGAACATATTCCTTTTAATTGTGACGTACCAGTTCCTGTCAAGAACGTATGTTACTTTTAACAAATGGAAATGAGCCAATTTACAAGCACGGCTGATTATCTTCAATTGGTTGTTAGTGTAGCTGTTTGGGGTTGTTTGACAAAAGCTGTCCAACCACAGAATCACATCTAACAGGAGGTACTTTATGTCAGGCTTTTGCAAGTTGGATGAGCAAGGTATGGGCTTTGCCTACTCTGACCAGCTGGAATGTCCAATCTGCATACCAAGCATCTCACCAGCGTGAAAATTCATAGATCTTCTCTCCTGTAGAATAAATTGTTGCAACAGTTTGAAATTTTGAAATGCTTGTTTCAGAGGACAGAAAAAGTTTCAACAGCATGCCTCTCTTTAGGGTAAAATGTTCTGTGAATATTCTTGATAGCCTAAATCGAATTGAGATAATGTGCAGTCTGTATTAGAGTTTGCATGTTTTTTGTCCCTACTGCGGCTTCCAATGATGTGTTGATTACCTGAGCGCGGGTGATTAAGAGGCTGTTTTGTTGAATATTATATGCATAGACCAGTGTGCTCGAAATAAGAGTGCTGTCATCATATCTCCGAAAGTCAGTTGCCAAGAATCCACGGTTCTGATTGTTTTGGTTTAACATCTAGTGTCCAACTGAGTGGATGCCTTAGTACTTAGCAACACAAGGGCTGGTTTACAACTGAGAGATAGTGTCATCAACAGGGAATGTTGGCTGTGAGTTACTGTCCTGACAGAATGATTAACGTGCATACTGTCAGTAAGAAGAGGTTTGGTTTTGAGAAATCACCAATTCAGCAAGTGTGAGGGAGCTGGATGAACATCAGTAGAGATCTGAAGATAATTTCCCTTCCAGCAATATTACGAGGATATTGTGGGCAGGTGTTCCGGACTAGGGTCTCACAGTGTGCCAGAGATCACCCATCGAGGGCAGGGGTGAGATTGGCATAGGCAGAATGTTAATGTTTCAGACCGTCATTGTTTTGCCTTGACATGTGTGTTCAACATCAGACAGAAATGGTGTCTGCTGGGAGGTGGCTGATAGAATGGGTTTGTTGTCATAGCTGATGAGGTAACTCAAAACCATAGACAGGTAATATTCACCTGAATTATTGAAGCTGACAGCTACGAGGCAAGTGGATGAAAGTCAGGAGAGATGCAGCTGCAGTTGTGAAGGAGCAAAATATTTTGAACTCTGGCGGTATACTAATCGAACTCTCTCCTGCCAAAAGATTCAGTAACTTGCCACGCTCTCCTCCTGTCAACATCTTGTCAGTGCTGATTAATGGGAAAGATGCCACCTTTGAACGCCAACCCACCTCCCGGGTTCAAAGATAGCAGCAGAAAGGTATTGGTGTCATGATGACTCCACATGGTAAGCATTAAGCTGGAAACTCTGTTGGCTGGTGATGGAACTTCAGTCTCCCCCGCAGTTGGAGGCACTGACATCTGTCTGCTGTGGAGAATCGTTCAATTTTTAATGATTCGAAGCTGCTGTTTTGAGAAGGAAGTTGAGTTATCCCAGTGAGGGGTTGGTAGGGAATGGTGATTAACCAATATGTGTAAGACTCCCTTGTCGGTCTCGCTCCCTTCCAGGATCTCATTCTTCCTCCTGCAGTCTTCGAAAGCTGCTGAGTTCAGCGTACCCCACTCAGAGCCAGAGTCTGTAGTGAGTAAAAGAACGGCCTGCTGCTGATATTGTTGCAAGTGCTTTTGCGTTCTTCAGCTGCTTTGCTTTCACACTTGCGAATCCAGTCTGATAAATCTCCCTGCCTTACAACCTCTACCCTCACCTCCCGAACCCTCTTTTAAAGTTCCATCTCTTTGATGACTCATTTGATCAGAGTTATTCACTCACAGGCCAGTCAGCATTTATTGCCCATCCCTAATTGCGCAGAGGGCAGTTAGGAATCGACCACCTTGCTGTGGGTCTGGAGTCACATGTAGGCCTGACCAGGTAAGGATGGCAGTTTCCTTCCCTAAAGGACATTTGTGAACCAGCTGGGTTTTTCCAACAATCGATAATGGATTCACGGTCATCATTAGACCCTTGCTTCTGGATTCTTTATCTTTAATTGAATTCAAATTCCGCCATCTCACTTCCCAGCCTGTGCAGTGGCCCGATGTGGAAATGCTAAGGTGTTTTGTCGGGATGTTTGGAGGAGCTCAGAGGCTGGGGAATTGGCAGGGAGTGACTCACCTTCCGACCCATTTTCCTGCCACTGTGTGGATCGCTGAGATCCAGGCGCAGCAGCAGCTTCCGGAACTGAACGTCCATATGCGATTGAGTGGCCGTGCCGCTGAGAGGGAATTATTCCTGATTGTCCTCCCGCCAGCAGCAAGGCGCATGTCCGGAGTGTGATGGGATAATCCCCACTCACCCCGATGGTCGCAAACAGCACAACAAAATCCAGGACAAAGCAGCCCACTAGGTTGGCACCATGACCTCCACCTTCAATGTTCACCTCCTTCATGGCTGGAGTGGTGACAGGGGCATGAGCATGTGCCATCTACGAGATGGCATCTATGAAACCAAGTTCACCAACACCCTCCAACCTCTGACACTTACTAGGACAGGGGCAGTAGGCACGTGGGGATATCACTGTCAGTACACTCCCCTCCAAGCCACACATCACCTTGGCTTGGGACTACATCACAGTTTCTTGCTGTCACCAGGTTAAAATCTTGGAACTTCCTTCCTAACAGCACGCTGGGTGTACTTACACTTAAAAGACTGCCAGAGTTCAAGAAGGCAGCTCACCACTATGTCCTCCATTGCCTTGAGGGATGGGCTACAAATTCTGGCTTTATCAGTGGTGCTCGCTTCCCATGAAAGAATATAAAGTAGTGGTTCAGCAATTCCTGGCACCATGAGGGCAGTGTTCAAGTACTTGTCTGGAAAATGCCTACGTGCAATTTTTTTATTGCCTCATTGGTGGAGGCTTGTACCTCTGTTAGTACAAACGTCCTAAGTATGTGTGAACACACAAACACACACATGTGCATGCACTCACACACTCTCTGTCTCACCCCCCCCACCACACACACTCTGTCTTGTACACTCATATTCTCTGTCTCATACATACCCACACATGCCTGTGCACACACTCTCTCTGTCACACATATGCATGCATACTCTCTCACACACATACACACACACACACAGCACACACTCTCTCTGTCTCACGCACTCACACATGCAAACACTCTTTCTCATATATAAATGCACGCATTCTCACACATGCACGCACACTCTGTCTCATACACATGCACGCACACACTGTTTTTCTCTCACACACGTACACACATGCACACACACATGCATGCACACATACATACACATGCACAACCAATGCGCACACATGCATGTGCACATACACACAAACACACACACAGGTCAATGTCTATGCTTCCTGCTTCAGATTTGATGATTTGCCTTTATCCTCCCTCCATTGAGTAATTGCATTTCTTTAAGTCGGGAAGGAATGTAATTCCTTCGGATTTTAGCAACGGGAGTACTGTAATCAAGAAGGGAAGAGTCTTTAAATTGTCCCAAATCCAACATCAGAGACTGGGCAATAAGATTACTGAAAGTGTTGCAGATCGAAATCCAAATCAGAAACTCTCGAATTACCTGTATTGAGCTTTGTTGGAAGCTTTGGTTAAAAGTGAACCTTTCATTGGTTTTATAGGTGAGGTGTTCAACTTCTTCCATTCTGCAGATTCCCAACTCTTCTTAGATGGCCCACATTTTCAGAAAATTGGAAGTTGTTCCGCTTTGCGACGTGGGTGCTGGGGTGGACTATAAAGAACGCCATGATCTTTGTGGCTTTACAACAGGATGAATGGTCACAGGCTTGAGGTTGTGTGAGACAGACGTGGGAAGCATTTCTTAGACACTGAATGACAATGAGGAGGATACCAAGAAGGTTAGGAGAGAGAGGGACTCTAGTCCCATTTATGAGCCATTCAGATGCTGGGCTATGGTGAGAGTAGGGTTAGGTTTGCACAGATATACTCAAATGGGCTTTAAAAGATTGTTTTGATTCAAATCTCCTGCCAGAACCAAATTAGTCCCTTGTGAAGCACTCTTAGAAGTCAATGTCTCGCATAGAGGGGTGAAAGACATTGAAGTGAGGGATTGAGTCTATTGCCACAGCAACCATTTAGGTGATTGAAGGGTCGGAGACAGTAAAGACTATGGATGCTGGAAGGAAGAGTGGAGTTGGAAAAGCACAGCAGGTCAGACAACATCTGAAGCGCAGGAAAGTCAGCATTTCAGACCAAAATCCTTCGTCAATACTTAAGGGGATGGGAAGCCCAAAAGTAAATAGAGGGAAGGGGGTGGGACTGGGGGGGAAGCGTAAGTGGGATGGTGATAGGCGGATACAGGTAGGAGGTTATTGTGATTGGTCAGTGGGAAGGGTGGAGTGGATAGATGAGTAGCAAGATGGACAGGTTAGGTCAGGGCAGGGAGGCGAGGAGCTGAATATGGCATAAGGCTGGGGGTGAAAGGAGTTTGAAGTTGGTGAAGTCAGTATTGAGACCATTGGGCTGTAAGCTCCTGAGCTGAAATATCAGGTGGTGTTCCTCCAGTCTGCATTTGGTCTCACTGTGACAGTGGGTAAAAACAAGGACTGCAGATGCTGGAAACCAGATTCTAGATTAGAGTGGTGCTGGAAAAGCACATCAGGTCAGGCAGCATCCGAGGAGCAGGAAAATCGACGTTTCGGGCAAAAGCCCTTCATCAGGAATAGAGGCAGAGTGCCCGCAGGGTGGAGGAGGCCAAGGATGGAAATGTCGTCAGGGGAGTGGGAAGTGGAATTAAAATGGATGGTCGGGTTGGTTGATGTTTGCAGAGTGCAGATGCTTGATTGGAGGGTTTCCTCAAAGATTTAAATGGGATGGATTAAAGCAGCAAAGGGAGTCAGTGATGGGGATCATCAGATTCAAATCCTCACTGACAAAGGGAATTAATTCCATGTGGAATAGAAGTTTGGAATCCTGTTTGAGCCCTCTGTGATCTTTTGTGTGCCCTCTGTCAGCCTGTGTCTGTGCTGCGTGAGTCGTCTGTGCACTTTGTGGTTTGTTTGTGTTCTCTGTGACTTGCCTCTGCCCTCCCTAAATCTACATGTCAATTATGTTAATTACACCGTTTAAATAGATGGTTGATGGGCATGATTTAGATTAGAACTGAGAATGCACTATATATAGAGACTGCTTCCTGGGCCTGGCCAAACTGGCCATAAACAGGTCCAGGCAGCGGGCCGTGGAGGGGGTCGTTAGGGCCGACTGCCTGCCCCTCTTCCGCGGTTACGTTAGGGCCCGGGTGTCCTTGGAGAAGGAGCACGCGGTGTCCACCAACACCCTGGAGTTGTTCAGGGAGAGGTGGGCGCCGCAGGGAGTGGAGTGCATCATTTCCCCCTCCAACTCTATTTTGATTTAGTCCCTGCCCTCTCCTTCACTGTTTTGATCACACAGCATTGCCCTTTGATGTGAAGGGCACTGCTTGTCACAGGCCACTCGGGTGTTTTCCTACTTTTCCTGGTGGTGGAAATTGAATAAAGATTTGTACACTTTGTGTCTCTCACTGTGTCTCACACCTGCACACACACACCATGGGTGCTGGGGATAAAAATAAGCACTACCGCAGTTAGGCGGTAGTGTGGGGGTTAAAAAAAAAACAAAAAAATTAACCTGGCAAAAAAAAGAAAAAAAAAATATAGAGAGACTGCTGGGACATTTTCAGTGCAGCTATGTAATTTTGCAATTTTTAAATAAATGTATATGCAGGACAAAAATTTACATCTAGTTTTATACTGGCCCTCTGGGCTGGCATTAATATTGTGTGTACTCTGAGACACTGCGTGTCCCCTGTGCGGTCCGACCATGTGCTCTGACTGTGCTTTCTGACTGCGTTGTCTGAGTGTGCGCTCTGAGTGTGCGCTCCGACTGTTTTCTATGACTGTGCTGTCTGACTGCGCTGTCTGACTCTGAGCTCTGACCATGCTGTCCGGCTGCGCAGTCTGACTGTTTGCTCTGACTGTGCGCTCCGACTGTGCGCTCTGAGCTGTCCAACTGTGCGGTCCGATTGCGCTCTCTGACTGCACGCTCTGTCTGTGCTCTGTGCTGTCTGACTATGCGTTCTGACTGCACTCTGACTGTGTGTGCCGACTATGTGCTCCGACTTTGCTATCCGACTGTGTGCTCTGACTGTGCCGCCTGACTGTGCCGCCTGACTGTGCTGCCTGCCTGTGCACTCTGACTGTGCCGCCTGACTGTGCACTCTGACTGTGCCGCCTGACTGTGCACTCTGACTGTGCTGCCTGCCTGTGCACTCTGTGCACTCTGACTGTGCACTCTGACTGTGCTGCCTGACTGTGCTGCCTGACTGTGCTGCCTGACTGTGCGCTGTGCAGTACCAGATTTTCAAATGGCTAAATTCTTGCATGTTTGAAGACAGAGAGCCTGTATTGGTGATGGTCTGATGATTGTGTTGGAGAATGCTGGGATAGTGAGATCTGGCAGTGGTGTAGATTGGCCGATCACGGGGTGGGGTGGGGTGGGGTGGGGGGGGGGGGTGGGGAAGCGGTGGAGTGAAGTACCCGTGCTCGGTTAGTCCTTCAGCAGAGCTGTAACCTTCTGCAATCTGGCAGCTTTAGCAGTCGGCACATCTCATTGAGGTGACAGCTCTGCAAATTGCTCCTGTTTGAAGCAATTCACTGGGTCAGCCTTTGCATCTTTCCTTGTTTAACGTCCATCCTCCTGTTGTGGGAGGGTAATAGTACACCGTCACCATGCTTCTCTGGGTTAGTCAATGGACTGCCACTGTGTAGGTCTTACAATGTTCAAGCCTCAACTCTCCCTGGCAGCTCATCAGTATATATCCTGAATTCATGATGTTCTTCATTTGCTTGCATGGAAACATGGAAGTGAATGCAATTATTTATTTTAAAAATCTGCAACTTTTGCCTCATTTCTCTCCTAATTTCATTATGGAACAGAACACCAAAACTAACTGCGTTTAATTTCCAAACTTGGTTATAACTGACTCTTCCACACAGCCAGTAATCTCTCCAATGCCCATTCTGCTGGTTTAAACCAGAGTAAAGACCCCACCCCTGCACTGTTTCCTGAGAACTCCCAGGGTCAGGGAAAGGATTGAGTAGGTGATGCGTCAAGTATCTTGTATATCACTTCGATAATGTAGCTTCGGCCCAACTTGTCGCTACCATGAGAGGCTGAACAGGCTGGGGCTCATGTCTTGAGAAACCTGAGGGCCAAGGGTTTTTGATCTGATCGGGGTTTTTGAAATTCTGAATGTATTTTATAGGGTAAACATAGAAACTAGCAGCAGGAGTGGGAATTCAGCCCTTCACGCCTGCTGCACTATTCAATACAATCATGACTGATCGTCCAACCCATTTCCCTGATCCTGCTTTCTCCCCATATGCTTTGATCATTTTCGCTGAAAAGTTTGGCAAAGTTTGAAAACAAGTGAGCCATATGAAATAGCCACTAATAAAACCAACAAGACATTCAAGAGAAATGTCTTTGTGCAGTGTGCGTGGGAATGCGGGGCTCACCACCATAGGGAGTGTTGTATAGATGTACAGTATTTTAAGACGAAGCAAGATAAATCCAAGGCAGGAGGGAACCTGGTGCTGGAAGTGAGGACACTTCTCTGGGGCAGCAACACCGGATTCATTCATTGCCGAATTTTGAAGGAGCTTTGGAATTGGGATGTGGAAATAGGATTTGAAAATCACCCTCCTGGGAAAGTCATCTCAGGATCCCATTGTCTCTGAGAGAGCTTGTAATTTTCAAAGGGTCAGTGGAGACATCAGGGGCCCAGTCAGTCGGACCACACAAATGCCAATAGGACAGCATCTCACCATCACACCCTGACATTTGTAACAATGCTGTCACTTTAACATGGTTGTTTTGCCCTTCATTTTTTTTTTGAGAGGTTGTAAAGGCAGAGGTGCTGAGGGGTCTGGGGAAAAGCCTCTTTAACAATGGCGGGGTAGTGGCCGGTTCTCCCAGTTCAGGTTTGTTCCGGTTTGGTTTAGCTGTGGCAGTCAGAAGATGCTGGAGTCCAGGTAAGGTTCCAAACTTCAGCAAATGATTCCTGACTGACTTTCTGTTTGAAATCTCTCTGTGGAAGTTGTTCCCTCCTGCCTGTAAGAATCTGTGTTTCAATTTACCTTTTGGCCACTGGGTGTGCTTACGGGATATTACTGATTGGAACGGTCCTTAGTTGAGTTGTTGTGTCGGGTCAGTTTTCCAGTAGTTAAGCTATTCTAAATTCTGTTTCCTTTTGTTTGTGTTTCAGCTGTAGTGTTTAAATAAATTCTGTTTTGCTTAAAGCCGAGTGGTTTGACCAACTGGAATATCCCTTTCACATCTGCCTTTAAAATAAGATAAGTTAGGATCCAGGCTAGATTCTTAAAATACTTTGACGAGGTCTGGCCTGGTCCTTTAACACATTCAATGGAGTTACCATCACTGAATCTCCCACTGTCAAAGTCCTGGGGCTTACCATTAACCAGATACTGAATTGGACTCTCCATATACTTCCCTGTGGTGACAAGAGCGGGTCAGAGACTAGGAGTACTGCAGCAAGTAACTCACTTCCTGACTCCCCAAAGCCCCTCCACCATCTACAAGGTGCAAGTCAAGAGTGTCATGGTATAGTCCCCACTGGCCTGGATGGGTGCAGCTCCAAGACACTCAAGAAGCTTGACACCATCCAGGACAAAGCAGCCTGCTTGACTGACGCCACATCCACAAACATCCACTCCCTCCACCACCGATGCTTGGAACAAAAGCGTGCACTATCTACAAGACACACTGCAGAAATTCACCGAGGTTCCTTCGACAGCACCTCTCAAACCAATGATTGCTGCTACATGGGAGCATCACCGTCTGAAATTCCCCTCCATCATCCTGACGTAGAAATATATCGCCGTTCCTTCACTGTTGCTGAGTCAGAATCCTGAAATCCCCTCAGCAGTGGCATTGTGGAGATACCTTCACCAAATGGGCTGGAGCAGTTCAAGGAGGTACTTACTACTACCTTCTCAATAGCAACTGAGGAGCTCTCAGTAATTGCTGGCCCAGTCACCACTGCTCACTTCCCTAGAATTAATTTAGAAACGTAAGTGAGTGTATGAATTCTGCCTGTGATATACCATAAAGAATACTAGTGAGCCGAATGGCTTTTTACATTATGGTGGTCATTATGGTCACTATTACTGAGCCCAGGTTTGCATTCCAGGTTTATTAACTGAATCTAAATGTCACTCATTGTTGCGGTAGGATTTGGACCTGTATCTCCATAGCATGGTCCTCAGGATTACTGGTTCAGTGGCATTGTCGCAACGTCACTGTGTCTGTGGAGATAAATTCCCCCGTTGCCCACCACTGTGTCTTCATTAGGGAAAGTGGGAGGGAAATAGTCATTAGAATTGAGGTATAACCTCAACTGCCACAAAAGGGGAATTCTCGGACGCATTAATGCTTCTTTGCCACCTTTTAGAATAAGGATAAATCCTGCACGTCATGGTGTTCTGCTCTGGTGACGTTGTGAATGAGGAGAGTTGTCCAGAGTTTAACATTCTAGTGACTGGCGCCACCTCTCCCTGAAGCATCTGCTTCTGAACAGCTTCTTCCAGCAGTTCCAGCAACACGTAATGAAAATTAATGTGACATATTGTTACAACTTTCTGAACATCTAGTATCCCGGGGCCATTGCTTTCTCCCACACTCCCAACCCCCTTAAACTGTAATAACAATGGTTTTAAACTGGCTTTTCCCTTGTTTACAATCCACATGGTGGGGGTTTGGGTTCTAACCGGTATGCCAGTCTTTCAGTCTGGCAGTGCAGGTACCCAGTTAATATCTGTGATATGGAAAGTACAGTTGAATCTGTGCCGTTTGTAGTCAGACTCCTGATATAGGTAGGGTGCCTCTGTCTCTTTCTTTCACAGAACAGAGAGCAATCTCTTGAAGCAGTGATATGCTGTTTTATGAGCACCCAGCTGGGCAAGCTCTCGCGTTTTTGTATTTCTGCATCTTAACAACATGTTGCTTTGCTCCGAAGTTGGTGACAAAATAAAATCCCCAGCCTGGTGTTTCCCACTGGGGCTCTTTGTCCAGGGTTCCAGGTGTTGGTTTGCACAGTGGGCTGCTGTAGAGGCATTTGGGGGAGTGAGATTTGCACACTCAAGTTTCATTTCCTGTCAAAAGTGATGGTAAAATGGAGGACTGACATAGATGGAAAAATCACATTCCAGTGGAGGGCTGTGTTTGATGATGATCTGGTGGCTTAGTGGATCAATGCATCACCCATCATACCACAGTTATACTTGGCAGTATAACCGTTCGTTATCAGGAGGTATTTATTCCTTCTGGGGAAGAGGAGAAGATTTAAGGTGGGGACTGGGAAGTCAGCTATGGTTCCATGAATTGAGTGTGAGTCACTAGCTCTCTATAAAAGGTTTGCCACTGCAGTCAGTAGGAACACAGGCTGAAACGGCGATGTCTGAGGGGGCCAGAGAGGAGTGCTACGCTGGATTTTGGTACAGGGGCAAAATAGCTGTTCCTTCTGATAGCTTTTTGTCAGCTTCCAGTGGCTGGTGAATATTGTTATTTTGGTTCTGCACCAGGATTTGTCTGTGGAATCCTGAAGAACAGCGATGTTGGACTTGAGATGTCCGCTCATTTTCTCTCTCCATGGATGCTGCCAGACCCGCTGAGATTTTCCACTATTTTCGGCTTCCCCATCTAACAATGCAGCGGTCCCTCAGCCTGACCTAGCTACAGTGCTCAAATCCACCAGGGGAGCTTGAAGCTTCTAACTTGGATTCGGATTTTTCCAGCTGATCTGAGCATTAATATGCAGCAAGGAATGGGGAGGACTGTTTCCCGGGCTCTTTGTGGATTGCATCAAGTTAATGAATGGTCTGATCTCCACTCACAGATTTTAATGTAAAGCTTGAGCTGCTAGTTTATACTAGTGCACACTTGCTCAGTCCGGCCTGGTTTCTTGGTGTGTGTGTGTGTAGCCTGTGGCGTTGCGGGATTCACCTCGGGTTGGCGAGATCTCCTCCCTCCTTGGGTGAATTGCTGGGTGCTGTCCAGTCTTAATGAGCTGTGCTGTTCAGTTCAAGGTGGAATCGCTTGGAACTTTTTTGGATACCCTTTCTAACTGAGATTCATAACAGTGCAACAGACACGTCAGCTGCTTCGATGCTTGATTAAGAGTGTTGGGTCAGACATAGGAATGCTATGCAACCAGACCCCTCCATCTTGCATTTCCATCTACTTTCCTTCACGATCATCTTCCCCAGCACCACCACCACCAACCCCCCACCCAGTTCAGAGCACTGTGACAGTGTTCCCTTTAGTAAATGAGTGTGTTGCTCGACAATCCTGTGACACAGGAAGTGCGATGTTGTGGGCGTGCCACAGTGAGGCGCTGAAAACTGAGCCTGCCTCACCACCTCCTCTCTGCATGGCGCTGTATGCCAACCTGAGTGAAAAATCAAGAGTCTTGAGAGTAGAACTCCGATACCGTGAAATACGATGTGTCCTCCCTCGCTGCTGTCCTTCTTTCAATTGATGAGTATTTTCCGAAACTGGGCTTGGCAACCTAGGCCAGCATCATGTTTTAAGAGTGAAGTGTGCGGTTAACACCCCATCTGAAGCTTATGTGTTAAAATTAGAAAGCACAGTCCAAGCTGCATGATGGGATTGGGTTGGCCTTGAAGGCTGAGCATTTCATGGGTACCTTGGGAATAGTACTGGAAGCTGTCTTCACAGACCTGAGCTATACAATGTCTGTGTGTTGTTTGTGATGGGCTCTATTTGAACCAATAGAGCTATTTAATCTGAGGGTGCTGGACTGAAAAATAAGTTTACATTATTTCGTATTGGACGGTCTGATTTGTGACCTTTCCTGTCAATCTGTGTCAAGTTAAGGAAAAGACAGAGTCAGAGATTTCCAAAGCATTTGTCCCCAGTGCAGCAGCAGTTTCTGGGTCGTCCTCTCCATCCCCTTTCCCCTCTCTTCACCTGTCGTTTCCACCCCTCGCTTTCCCCTCTCATGTCCAACCCCAAAGAATCTCTTGCAGCGGTGCCCTGGAACTGAGACGACTGAACTCCAGCCAATCTGTGAGCAGAGTAGGGGAAGTCCTGTCACAGTGTCAGGCGTTGTGCTGTGTCAGTCTCACACAGGATTGGACGAAACGTGCTAATACCATCGAGGGGGTACTGGGGTGTTTGAGATGGAGGGGATCTCAATTGGTGCCTTGAGCAATCAAGAGTGACGGAGAAAGGGCAGTAAGGTGGGCGTGAGAGATGTCAGGTCAGCCATATTGAATGGTGGATGATGTTTGAGGGGCCAAGCAGCCTAAACATATTTCTTCTAGTCGTACGGTATGGAAAAGATGATGGTGAATTGGCACCAGAGAGGGAGTGACCAAGTGAGTGGCTCCATCATTCAGCTTGCACCCCTGCACAGTGCCCTGATCGATGCCCTGATGGGATTTGATCCTTTGCATTTTTTACCCCTGGCTTTACATTTCCCTCATGACTAGCTGTAAGGGTTGGTGCCGTGCCTAGGATAGACTTTTCATGGCAATCCCTGACCGCATAGCTGTGCAGATTAATCAGTGTCTCCGTGAGAAAGGACAAGCTGCACAGTGAGATGGGGACTGGTCTCATACACAGCTCACAGTAGGAGACGGGTGGGACAGTCACACTGGATTCTTATGCGCAAATGCCCAGCATGATACACGACCTTTGTGTCCTTCAGGATTAGGGGTTGGATGCATTTGGATTTGTTTGTCTGTGGCTGCTGTGTCTCTACATAGTGTACCATTTTGTAACAAGAAAGACAGTGATCAAGTGGAACCTTGGTTGTGCTTTGGATGATGCCAGGGCCAGCGTTGTATGAAACCGGAGCAGGAGTAGATTATTCGCCTTTTCAAAGGCTGCTCTGCTATTTTCAAAGATCCTTCTCTTGAAAGAAGTGATTGCAGTATGGTTGAATTTTAAAAAGAGCTGGACAGTGTGAAAATATAATCCAACACCAGGGTCCTGGGCTTGAATAAGGGGGATTATGATAGAATGAGGGAGGACCAGGCTAAAGTAGACTGGAAACAGAGACTTTGTGGCGTGACAGTAGATGAGCAGTGAAGGACTTTCTAAGAAATTTTTCGAAGTGCTCAGCAAAAGTATATTCCAGTGAGAAGGAAGGATTGGACGAGGAGAGATAATCTGCTGTGAGTGTCTAAGGAAATAAGGCAGGCTTTCAGAGTGAAAGAGAAGGCGTACAAAGTGGCCAAAAACAGCAGGGTTCTAAAAGATTGGGAAAGCTTTAAAGGTCAACAGAAAGCCACAGAAAGAGCAATGAAGAAAAGTAAGATAGAGAATGAGAAAAAACTAGCACCGAATATAAGGACAGATAGCAAAAGTTTCTATAAATGTATAGAATGAAGGAGAAGAGTGGCTAAAGTAAATGTTTGTCCTTTAGAGGATGAGGCGAGGCAGTTAGTTATGGGATATGATGGAATGGCTGAGGCATTGAACAGGTACTTTGCATCAGTCTTCACAGTGGTGGAAGATTAATAACACGCTACTAAGTGACAAAGAAACAAAGGTAGGTGAGGACCTGGAAACAGTTATTACTACGGAAGAGCTGGTGTTGGGTAAGCTAATGGAGCTAAGGATAGATAAGTCTCCTGGCTCTGATGGAATGCATCCCAGGGTACTAAAAGGGATGGTGGGAGAAATAGCAGGTGGCCTGATGGTAATTTTCTAAAATTCACTGTACTCTGGGGCAGTCCCAGCAGTTTGGGAAATAGCAAGTGTATGCCACTGTTTAAAAAGGGAAGTAGACGGGGAATTATAGATCAGTGAGCTTAACCTCTGCAGTGGGGAAGATGCTTGAGTCTATTATCAAGGAAGAAATAGTAGGGCATCTTGAAATAAATTGACCCATTGTACAGATGTAGTATGGGTTCATGAAGGGCAGGTCTTGCTTCACAAATCTTTTGGCATTCTGTGAAGTTATTATGATCAAGATGGACAACGGGGCCCCAGTGGATGTGGTGTACCTAGATTTCCAAAGGTCTTTGACAGCCTCCGGCACATGAGGCTGCTGCATAAGATAAGGATGCCTGGTGTTAGGAGTAGAGTATTAGCGTGGATAAAGGATTGGTTGACTGACAGGAAGCAAAGAGTGGGGATAAATGACTGCTATTCCGGCTGACAATCAGCAACTAGTGGTGTGCCTCAGGGATCGGTGTTGGGATTGCAATTATTCAGAATTCTCATCAGTGATTTGGAGTTGGGGATCATGTGTATGGTGTCAAAGTTTGCAGATGACACTAAGATGAGTGGCAGGGCAAAGTGTGCAGAGGACTGTGAAACTTTGCAGAGGATACTTTGAGTGAGTGGGCAAAGGTCAGGCAGGTGAAATACAATATTAATACATTTGAAGTCACTCATTTTACTAGGAGCAACCGCAAAATAGATTATTACTTAAATGGTAAAAATTTTTAAAATTTATTTTATTTTTTATTTTTTTGCAACACGCTACTGTGCAGAGGGATCTGGGTGTCCTTGTGCATGAATCACAGAGGGTTGGTCTGCAGGTTCAACAGGTCATTAGGAAGGCAAATGGAATTTTGTCCTCCATTGCTAAAGGGATTGAGTTTAAAAGCAGGGAGGTTATGTTGCAGCAGAATAGGGTGCTGGTGAGGCCAGATCTGGGATACTGCATGCAGTTTGGTCTCCTTACTTGAGAAGGGATGTACTGACACTGGACGGGGTACAGAGGAGGTTCACTAGATTGATTGCGGAGTAGAGGGTGTTGGTTTATGAGGAGAGACTGAGTGGACTGGGATTATATTCATTGGAATTTAGAAGAATGAGGGGGGAATCTCAGAGAAACATATTAAATTATGAAGGGAATCGATAAAGTAGAAATAGAATGTTTCCAAAAGTTGGTGAGACTAGGACAAGAGGGCATGGCCTCAAGGTTAGAGGGAGCACGTTTCGAACTGAACTGAGAAGAACTTCTTCACCCAGAGAGTTGTGAATCTATGGAATTCCTTGCTCAGGGAAGTAGTTGATGCTATTTCAGTATTTACTTTTAAAGCTAATGTAGGTACTTCTTTGAAAAATAAAGGAATTAAGGGATATGGTGAAAATGGGGGTAAGTAGAGCTGAGTCCATGAAAAGATCAGCCAGGATCTTATTGAATGGCGGAGCAGGCTCGATGGGCCAGACGGCCTACTGCTCCTAGTTCTTATGTTGTTATGTTCTTATCATGGCCGAACATCTACCTCAGGTCCCATTTGCAATATCCCTTGATTCCTTACCAACAAACCTCTCATTCTCAGGGGAGACGCAAATCGGTGACAGAGCATCTAAGCCACTCAGAGTGAAGATATTTCTCTTCATCTCTGTCTTCAGTGACTCAGTCCTTTTCCTGAGTTTTAGACTCTCGATCCCGAGAAAAGCAGCCACTTAACGTCTAAATCCTGTCAGATCCTCTCAGAATCCTTTATGTTCCAATAAGGTAATCCTCTGACTCTTCTAAGCACCAGAGGAGGTAAGTCCTGTAATATTGATGGGGTTATCAAGACGTGAAGAGGGAAAGGTGTATCCGTCTCCTGTGAAGAATGTGAGTAAGTGAATTTTGGCTGGAATGGGACGGGGAGAAGCTTCCATAAGTTATGAAGTAGCCAGCCGTTTTGCAGCATTTCTTTCTCAGGTTTGTAATTCTTATTGTAAAATCACGATCTCTTGCATGAGACACCAATCGCATCCTTCCATTCCCTTCCAGCGGAGGATTGTGAATTCCCACATGGTGTGCACTGTGTTGATATATCCAAGACTTTCACCCACTCGTCAGAAATGTGATTAGGGTCAGATCAGTCCACCCTTCAAACTTGTTTGCTCTGTCCTCCAGCGGTTGCTCTCCCGTCTCAATTCTAATTTCCAGCCCATATCCTTTGATACCCTGAAGGAACACAAATCTGTCCATCCCGGCCTCTAATATTGTCAAGACTGGGACTTTCACAATGCTCAGTGATAGAGAGTTCATAACCAATTGAGTGAAGAAATTCTTCCCCACCCGAATCCTAAGTGATAGAGCACTTATCCTGAAGAGTCAGAGCAGGAAAGCTGTGTGAAGATGGCTAATCCTGGAATTAGGTGACAGTGAAAACCCTCCAGCCTTATAATCACAGTTACTTCCCTCTACCACGTGGTGGCTCATTGCAAAATTGGTGACTGATTTCACTAGCATTTCAGTTCTGCCAGGATAGATGATTTCTGGTGCTCACCATCTCATATTGTCCCTCCTATTGGGGTACTCTGACAAGATGACGTTCTTATGACAGGTCCAATGCAGAAAGGAACATGACCTTTCTGACCATTCTGTTTCTGTTTTCCTCTGTCTAACTCCTTCTCCCATCCCCAACTGCTCTTCTCCCCCCCTTCATCTCTCTTATCTTTACCCTTTCAACTGTGCCCAGTCTTTCATCACCACATCTCTTTCTCAATTCTTTGACCATTTCTCTGCCAACCTTTCCATTTTCCGTCTCTCTGTGCCCTCCTTCTCTGTCTCTCTTTACACACCCTCTCAAACAAACTCTTTTCGTCCCCCTCCCTCCAAAGCCCTCTTTCACTCTGCACCCTCTCTCTTTCTCTCCCTAAAGGTTGTCTACCCCTCTCTCTCTCTCTCTCCCTTAATCTCCCTCTCTATCTCCTCCCATCATCTCTCGCTCTCTCTTTCCTTTCTCCACCTGCTCTCTGGCCTTCACCCTATTACTGGGTTTTTTTCCTCTCCCTCCTCCCCTGCCTGTCCCTCTCTCTCAGCTCTCTTTTACACCCCAGTTCATCTACCCCCCTGTCAGTCACCATTTGTTCCACCCCTTTCCATCTTTACCTTCTCTTTAGCCATCTTTTCCGCCCCTCTCCTCTCCTCCCCCAATGGTAATGGTGGAGTGAGGGATATGCTGGGCCATTGAGGTTACAGACTGTGCCAGAGTACAATTCTGCTACGGTTGATGGCCCACAGTGCCTCATGGATGGTCACTTTTGAGTCTGTCCCATTTATCTCAGTGATAGTGCCACATAACATGATGGAGGGTATTCTCAATGTGAAGATGGCACTTGGTCTTCACAAGGACTGTGTGGTGGTCACTGTTACAGATGGACAGATGCATCTGCAGCTGGCAGATTGGGTGAGGGTGAGGTCAACTAGGAGAAAGTGAGGAGCTCAGAGTCGAAGAGTGTGGTGCTGGAAAAGCACAGCTGGTCAGGCAGCATCCGAGGAGCAGGAGGATCAACCTGTTTCAGTCATAAGCCCTTCATCAGGAATCGATTCCTGACGAAGGACTTATGCCCGAAACGTCGACTCTCTTGCTCCTTGGAAGCTGCTGACCTGCTGTGCTTTTCTAGCACCACACTCTTCCACGAAGGATGAGATCAAGTATGTATTTCCCTCTTGTTGGTTTCCTCACCGCCTGCTGCAGACCCAGTCTAGCTGCTGTTTCCTTTAGGACCCGACCAGCTTGATCAATCATGCTGCTGCTGCGTCACACTTGGACATTGAAATGCCCAACCTTCAGTGCTTCCTCAAAGTGTTGTTCAACATGGAGGAGTACTGATGCCTCAGCTGAGAGAGACTGGTACATGGTAATCAGCAGGAGGTCTCCTTGCCCTGTGTTTCAGCTGAAACCACAAGACTCCATGGGGTCCAACGTCAACATTGATGACTCCAAGGGCAACTCCCTCCCGACCATATACCACTCTGCCACCACCACCTCTGCTGGGCCTGTCCTACTGTGGGACAGGACATAACCAGCGATGGTGAGGGTGGTGTTTGGGACATTCTCTGTAAGGTATGATTTCATGTGTCAGGCTGTTGCTTGACTGGTCTATGAGACTGCTCTCCCAATTTTGGCCTGAACTCCCAGATATTAGCGAGGAGGGTTTTATGCAATCAGCAGGGCTGTGTTTGCCGTTGTCTTTTCCAGTGCCTTAGTCGATGCCAGATGGTCTGCCCGGTTTCATTTCTATTTTTCCTTTCTCGTTGTTGATATAGCTGAGAGGCTTGCTGGGCCATTTCAGAGGGTGAACCATATTGGAGTCTATGTGTGGGTCAGGCCCAGGTAAGGACGATCATTTCCTTCCCCCCGGTAGACATTAGTGAGGCAGGTATGTTTTTCTGACAAACGACAACGATTTCATGTCTTCATTAAACTCTTGATTCAGATTTCTGTTGCCCTGCTGTGATCCAAAGCCTGGTTCCCCAGAACATTCCCAGGCTTTCTGGAATATTTATCTAGTCGCAGTTGTTGCAAGGCCATCGCCTCTCATCGGTTTCCAGACGATCCCATACAAATCCGACTCGGAGCATGGAACCGTGTGGTTAATAACTGGGAGAAGCAGATGGGGGGGGGGGTGGTGGTTCAATTGAACGTGGAATCTGAGTGATTCGAATCGGTCACACCCTGACCAGGGGGCGTGGGCCGATGTTAGGATGCATATGCAGAGAGTTGTGAGGACTGAGTTTATTGAGTCAGTAAACTTTCAGTGGGAACTTTGCTGCAATTTCTGATGCTGAAAGTGGTTCCTACTGGGAGCCCACGCCGAATTATCAGGCAAGGAACCTCCCGCTACACGTGCCAATCATTCACTGGCTCTGTGAGAGTTAATCCTATTCCCAGTGGGTAGTTTTGTTTTACTAATTATGCAATTTCCAGGAATTTGCTAATCCACAGCCAGTCTCCTGGGATTAGATTGTGTATGTCTCTCTCAGCTGCCCTCCGAGATAGCGTCCCTGGCGAATGCTCCAGTTTCCTGTCTGCTCAGTTATCGAGCAGGAAATCACGCAAAGTCCTGTCGAGAAGATGGGTAACCAAGTTGGATTTAAACAGCGAAGCAAGTGTCCCCGGAGTTTGCGGCTGGGAATGTTTTGCAGCGAGGGAACGGACTGACCCATTCCCCAGAACCTATGCCGCATCACCTGAGTGGCGTTCTCTCAGCCCTGCTAATGAGTGGGCACAGGGCCCGGCACTGATGGCAGGACTGACCCTGCCCTCATGTGGAAGAAGCTGAAACCATGACCTGATTGAATCCTCCACCCCTCCCTGGGCTCCTTAACTGAACTGAGGTGTCTAAGGATGGGCCTCAGCATTCCTATCACCGGCTTAGTCAGCGGATTGGCGAGAAACGTTCTCCCTAGGCGGGGTTTTTCACCCTGATAGACTTGGCATGACTAGATTCCGGATCAGTGGTGCTGGAAGAGCACAGCAGTTCAGGCAGCATCCAACGAGCAGCGAAATCAACGTTTCGGGCAAAAGCCCTTCATCAGGAATAAAGGCAGTGAGCTGGAAGTGTGGAGAGATAAGCTAGAGGGGGGTGGGAGTGGAGAGAGAGTAGCAGCTACCACCCGCACGCTGATTGATGATGTCACTTCCGCCCCCATCATGGCCACTCCCACAACCACTTCCGCCCCTCACATCATTGCTGATGGCACACGCTCAGTGACTTCTGCCACCCCTACTGCCGTGTCTGCCACCACTTCTGCCACCACCAGCGCCACTCACCTGCAGTCTGCTGGCACGCCCCCCACAGACCCCACTGTCACTATCCCCACCCCCCAGAACCCTGAGGGGCACACTACCCCTGGTCATGACTCCACTCCCATTCCCCCCACCATCACACCCACTCCAGGTACTGGCTCCGACCCCAGTCCCAGCTCCACACCCACACCAGATCCCAGCTCCCAGCCCTGCCGAGTTTTCACCATCCCTCCAGGTCTCCCCCTCACTGAGGATGAACGATCAGTCCTCAGCAAAGGACTCACCTTCATCCCCCTCCGTCCACGCATCAATGAATTTAATACACGCCGTGACGTCGAACAATTCTTCCTTCACCTCCGCCTCCGAATTTACTTTCACAATCAGGATTCCCGCCCACCTTCCGAGGACCCCTTCGCCCACCTCCAACACACTGCATCCACCTGGACACCCCGCGCTGGCCTATTACCTGCCCTCGACCTCTTCATTTCCAACTGCCGCTGGGACATTAACTGCCTCAACCTGTCTACCTCCCTCCCCCACTCCAACCTCTCACCCTCACAACGCGCAGCCCTCCAATCCCTCTGCTCCAATCCCAACCTCACCATTAAGCCAGTGGATAAAGGGGGTGCAGTGGTAGTCTTGCGCACTGACCTCTACACCGCTGAAGCTAAATGCCAACTCGAGGACACCTCTTCCTACCGCCTCCTCGACCATGACCCCACCCCCCATCACCAAACCATCATCTTCCAGACCATACAGAACCTCATCACCTCAGGAGATCTCCCACCCACAGCTTCCAACCTCATAGTCTGAGAACCCCGCACTGCCCGGTTCTACCTCCTTCCCAAGATTCACAAGCCTGACCACCCTGGCCGACCCATTGTCTCAGCATGCTCCTGCCCCACTGAACTCATCTCTACCTACCTCGACACTGTCCTTTCCCCCCTAGTCCAGGAACTCCCCACATATGCTCGAGACACCACCCATGCCCTCCACCTCCTCCAAGACTTTCGTTTCCCCGGCCCCCAACGCCTCAGCTTCACCATGGATATCCAATCCCTCTACACCTCCATCCACCATGACCAGGGCCTCCTAGCCCTCCGTTTTTTCCTCTCCAGACGTCTCCAACAGTACCCTTCCACCGACACTCTCATTCGTTTGGCCGAACTGGTCCTCACCCTTAACAATTTCTCCTTTGAATCCTCCCACTTCCTCCAGACCAAAAGGGTAGCCTTGGGCACACGTATGACACGTATGCCTGTCTCTTTGTTGGCTACATAGAACAGTTGATCTTCCGTAATTACACTGGCACCACTCCCCACCTCTTCCTCCGCTACATTGATGACTGCAGTGGCGCCACCTAGTGCTCCCACGAGGAGGTTGAGCAATTCATCAACTTCACCAACACATTCCACCCTGACCTTAAATTTACCTGGACCATCTCTGACACCTCCCTCCCCTTCCTGGACCTCTCCATCTCCATTAATGACGACTGACTTGACACTGACATTTTTTACAAACCCACTGACTCCCACAGCTACCTGGATTTCACCTCTTCCCACCCTATCTCTTGCAAAAATGCCATCCCGTATTCCCAATTCCTCCGCCTCCACTGTATCTGCTCCCAGGAGGACCAGTTCCACCATAGAACACACCAGATGGCCTCCTTCTTTAGAGACCGCAATTTCCCTTCCCATGTGGTTAAAGATGCCCTCCAACGCATCTCGTCCACATCCCGCACCTCCGCCCTCAGACCACACCCCTCCAACCATAACAAGGACAGAATGCCCCTGATGCTCACCTTCCACCCTACCAACCTTCGCATAAACCAAATCATCAGCCGACATTTCCGACACCTCCAAAAAGACCCCACCACCAGGGATATATTTCCCTCCCCACCCCTTTCCGCCTTCCGCAACGTCCGTTCCCTCCGTGACTACCTGGTCAGGTCCACGCCTCCCTACAACCCACCCTCCCATCCTGGCAGTTTCCCCTGCCACCACAGGGACTGTAAAACCTGTGCCCACACCTCCTCCCTCACCTCTATCCAAGGCCCTAAAGGAGCCTTCCACATCCATCAAAGTTTTACCTGTACATCCACTAATATCATTTATTGTATCTGTTGCTCCCGGTGCGATCTCCTCTACATTGGGGAGACTGGGCACCTCCTAGCAGAGCGCTTTAGGGAACATCTCCGAGACACCCGCACCAATCAACTACACTGCCTTGTGGCCCAACATTTCAATTCCCCCTCCCACTCTGCCGAGGACATGGAGGTCCTGGGCCTCCTTCACCGCCGCTCCCTCACCACCAGACGCCTGGAGTAAGAACGCCTCATCTTCCGCCTCGGAACACTTCAACCCCAGGGCATCAATGTGGACTTCAACAGCTTCCTCATTGCCCCTTCCCCCACCTCACCCTAGTTCCAAACTTCCAGCTCAGCACTGTCCCCATGACTTGTCTGGACTTGTCTGACCTGCCTAGCTCCTTTTCCACCTATCCACTCCACCCTCTCCTTCCTGACCTATCACCTTAATCTCCTCCCCCACTCACCCATTGTACTCTATGCTACTCTCTCTCCACCCCCACCCTCCTCTAGCTTATCTCTCCATGCTTCCAGCTCACTGCCTTTATTCCTGATGAAGGGCTTTTGCCCGAAACGTCAATTTCACTGCTCGTTGGATGCTGCCTGAACTGCTGTGCTCTTCCAGCACCGCTGATCCAGAATTTGGTTTCCAGCATCTGCAGTCATTGTTTTTACCTTGGTATGACTAAAGTCTCAGAGGCAAAAGAGCACTCCAGCATAATGTAAAGTTGACTTAGAATCCCTACCATGGAGAAAGAGGGCTTTTCAGCCCATCACCAACTCTCCAAAGAATATACCATCTGAACCCAATCCCCATAACCCTGCATTTCCTATGGCTACCCCACCTAGCCTGCACTTACATGGACACTATGGGTAATTTAGCATGGCCAATCCACCTAACCTGCACACCTTTAGACTGTGGGAGGCAACTAGAGCACTCCGTGGAAACTCACGCAGACACAAGGATAGCATGCAAACTCCACACAAACTGTCACCCGAAGCTGAACCCAGGTCCCTGGCACTGTAAGGAGGTGGTGCTAATCACTCAGCCACTGCACTGTCCTTGACTCAGATTGGACTGAAGGTCAGGGAAAGGAGCCTCCAAGTGGCTAATCGACTAACTCCCAACACTAGCGTAGCTTCAACAACTTCGAGTGGCAACAGCCAAGTCTCATTCTTGAGCATTCTTCAGTTGAGCAGGCTATAGTTGCTGCATTTCTGTGCGTTTTCAATGCTCCTGGTCTAACTCTTAGTTAGAATGGTTCACCCCACAGGCAAATTGTTTCGTGTTCGGCCAGTGCCCACCAGCGAGAATCCCCACCAGCCTCAGTGGGAGCTTAGTTGGCACCTGGGAATGATTTTCTGGAAAGCGTGTTTCTCCACTGAATTTGATTCTTCCAAGCCAGCCGCTATTCCCGCCCAGCAAGCCAGCCGCTATTCCCGCCCAGCAAGCCAGCCACTATTCCCGACCAGCAAGCCAGCTGCTATTCCCGACCAGCGAGCCAGCCCCATCTCCCACCACCTGGGTTTCTTTCCAATTTGCTTTGACTGGTTGTTAACCGTTCAAAGTTGAATGTCAGCCTGCGGCTCTGTCCTGAACATATCATCAGATTTGTTATTGAGAGTCTCTCAGGCTTGTTCATTTTAACAGTGTGGAACCACCTTAAGTGCCGGGCTATGTTGCAAGGAGCAGTTTCTTGGGAGTGTGCCAGAAACCTCACTGGTATGTAACCGCAAATCCAAAAAAGCTTTGGTATTATCTACGCTCAGATTTTCTTTTTCAAACAATGGGCTGGTTTATTTTGGCCGAGCACCATTTCTTTGTAGGAAATTAGCTGCAGAATTACTCCAAAACTCAATAACTGGCAGCCCCATTGCGTGCTTAGCAGTGAGAGAACCTCTCCTGCCAAGGGAAGGCTATGAAGCCTAATCGTTTTTTCCAGGGCTTTTTTTCTTTCCACCCCATTCCTGAGATGGTTTGGCAAGCCAGGCAGGTCCGGAGGAAGGAGGACAGGGATGGGCATTGGTTTGGCATAGGTTGGCAAGGTTGGTTGGTCACAGGTCAGGGTTGCTATCTCTAGCTCAGTGTAGACATTCAGGTCTGCGCAGAATGGGGGTGAGGAAATTGCTGAGTCATTTAATCTATTGTTTTGTTGCCATGGAGCCAATGTAGGTCTCGTTATCTCTCTCTACCTGCTTGTTGTCCGCTGGCGCCATCTGTTGACCTAGGTACAAGAGAACGTGGTGGAAATCCTGCTGGGGCCCATCAATTTTCATTCAATGTTGTCACGCGTAAAACTTATGGCCACTTCCCTACATTGCGGCTTGAAAGACAACGTTTTGGAACTTCTGTAAAACTCTTTGGGATGTCTTGAGGTCATGAAAGGTAGAATATTAAATCACAGCCAGTAAAGGTTTGAGGCAAATGTAATTTGACCCGGCTTGACAGTTCTCCCACCCACTGCTTCAGCCCGGCAGGTGCTGTCCTTGCACTATTCCAGTTTTATTGGAAGAGGCTAGCGAGTGGATGTGCAAATGCCCCTGGTGGTTGAACGTGGAATATCGGCATGGCCCCACTCTGAATCAGAGGCACACAGGTCAGATGGTGGCCCACTCCGGCCATGTGGTTCTGGCTGTTACGACAGGAAGAGGAGCAGAAAACTGCCAAGGGCACCCCTCACTGTACACCAGCAGCCTTTCCAGGTTAAAGCAATGGATTGAATTGGGGCCTGTTTGGCCGATGCCCTGGTGACCAACACTTAGAGCTGATGAATGTTCCAGAAGTTGAAATTCAGGAAGTTTACTCATACCTCCCAGAATAGAATAGAATAGAATAGAATAGAAACTTATTGTCGTGTGTACATCTAAATGAAAAATAGTGAAAAGTTTTATAAGTCGCCCCACTGTGGCGCCTACGTTAATCAAATAAGTCATACGTAATAACAAAGTCCATCACAGTTCATTTAACAACTGCTGGGCTCAGGGAAAGCTGATTTAGGAACAATTGAATATCAGAAGGATTTGGCTTCTTTAGGAGTGAGGTAAAATCTGAAGGGAAATTGGTCTTTAACTATAACAGCATATGGTATTTGGAAGGCTGTCCACTGATTCTCAAACATTGTGTCGGGTAATAAAATATTCCTGACTCAGTGTGCCATCGACATCTGACACTTTATAAAACACATTCTTCAGAAAAATGTCAGTGTGCGAAGCCAGTGTGGACTTGATGGACTTCTGTGCCTTGTTAAATATTGATGTGCAGTCACTTTGTACAAAGTATGATCCCACAATGTATGTTAGTTTTTTTGGCCTGCATTCTGGTGATGGGTGAATCTTAATTAGGGACTGGGAAAGCTGTTAAGATGAACCTCAGTCTAAATCCTTAAAGAGGATTAGTCTCGGATTTTGTCTCGGAATATCAGTGCTGACATCCTGATGTGGGGATTGAACCCCAGACACTGGGGTCTTGGGTGTTTGAAGAGAGATGCCAAATCACTGCAGCCAACTTGAGGAATCTTGATCAATCCTCCTGAATCTATCTTGCACAAGTGTTAGGATATGAAGCTAAAACCTTTCAATAATTAGTCCAGATTGCTCCTTGAGAGCTCTGTCCTATTTGGTGGGATCCCAGGTTATATAATGACTAAGCAATTCAGATCCCAGACTGAAATCTGGCTCATTAGTTCATAATTTATTTTTAATTTATTTAGCATGGTGGTCTTTTACTGAAACACAATGCAGATTTGGTTCTGACAATGAAACAGCAGTCTATTACTTTTAAGAAAAGATGGAAAAAGAATAAATAAGGCTATTCACATACATCCCAATATGTAAGATTTTAATACAACGGTTAAAATATAATTCCATCTATCCCAACACTGTCACGTTACAGTACTCAAACACCAGAGAGTTTGCATCCATGTCACATCAATGGATTTAATTTAGCCGTTTGCTTCAATTCCTGGTCTTGATAGTTTGATAGTTTTTTTCTTTATTATGCATGCACAACTGAGCTTAGACTTTCTCAGCTTCGAATAACCTCTTCAGGATTAGATTAGATTAGATTCCCTACAGTGTGGAAACAGGCCCTTCGGCCCAACAAGTTCACACCGACTCTCTGAAGAGCAACCCACCCAGACCCATCCCCCAACATTCACCCCTGACTAATGCACCTAACACTACGGGCAATTTAGCATGGCCAATTCACCTAACCTGCGCATCCTTAGACTGTGGGAGGAAACCGGAGCACCCGGAGGAAATCCATGCAGACATGGGAAGAATATGCAAACTCCACACTGACGGTTGCCTGAGGTGGGAATTGAACCCGGATCCCTGGTGCTGTGAGGCAGCAGTGCTAACCACTGAACCACCGTGCCGCCCAAAATGTCAACTCTCCTGCTGCTCGGATGCTGCCTGACCTGCTGTGCTTTTCCAGCACCACACTCTCAACTCTGATCTCCAACATCTCCAGTCCTCCAATTCTAGCCAGTTGCTCTGGTCTGGAACTTTGAAACTAAAATTCTTACACAGAGTTAACATATTTTCTAACTTTTCTGAACTTCCTCCTTTTTCTAGGAGTAACTGTTTGATACATCGAATTTCAACCAACATATCTGCATATTGAATCACGAGCTTTCCAAGCTATGGGTTTTTCCCGAAACAAAATGAAAAAACAATTCTTGATACTTCCAAACTGAAAACAAGCTCATCTTCTTTATAATCTTTACACTTATAAAACTCTCCCAATGCAAACAATTCTTCATTATCACCCAAGACTCCCTGTTTCACATCAGCTTAAAAGAATCATAGCTCCAAAAATATTGGTGAGTCATTCATTGAGGTGGAAGTGAGGACTGCAGATGCTGGAGATCAAATTCAGGAGTGTGGTGCTGGAAAAGCACAGCCAGTCAGGCAGCATCCGAATAGCAGGAGAATCGACATTTCAGGCATAAGCCTGATGAAGGGTTTATGCCTGAAACATCAACTCTCCTGCTCCTGAAATGCTGCCTGACCTGCTGTGCTTTTCTAGCACCACACTCTTGAGTCATTCATTGAACCTCTTCACGGAAACCAACCAAATGCTACCAGTTTAAATTCCAAATGTTAAAATAAATGATACTAAAGAAAATGTCAAGCACACCAGTCATTCACATGTTACTGTCATCCAAGACAGAATGGAAACCATTGATCACTGCTGCCTCACAGCACCAGGGTCCCAGGTTGAATTCCAGCCTTGGGTGATAGTCTGTATGGAGTTTGCACATTCTCCCCGTGTCTGGGTGGGCTTCCTCTGGGTGCTCCGGTTTCCTCCCACAGTCCAAAGATGTGCAGGTCAGGTGAATTGGCCATGTTAAATTGTCCACAGTGTTAGATGCATCAGTCAGAGGGAAATGGATGTGGGAGGGTTACTCTTTGGAGGGTCGGTATGGACTTGTTGGGCCGAAGAGCCTGTTTCACACTGTAGGGAATCTAATGTAATCTGTTGGAGTTGATGTAGAGAAGAACTAAAAGACAGTCTGTAACATCCATAGGTTAGACTGGAAGGAAATTTTGTGGAAGCAGCTGTTAGATTTTACCCGTGGTCTGGGATCAAGCTGGGAGGTGGGGTATTTTGTGGGTGTGGTGACCTGGTGTGAGGAGTCTAGGCCTATCGTCATTGTTCTGCTCTTCCGTCTCTCCATGAGTGGGGAAGATGGTGGATGGCCACTCATATAGAGTCTACTTGAGCCACTTCCATGGCAAATTAAGGACCACTTCCCAGCTCTACGTTTTGCTTAAATAACATTTGGCTAAGTACATGAAAAGGAAAGGTTTGGAGGGATGTGGGCCAGGAGCAGATAGGTGGAACTAGTTTAATTTTGGATTATGTTTGGCATAGACTGGTTGAACCATAGGGTCTGTTTCCATGCTGTATGACTCGAGTGGCCCTCTGCCCCAAGAGGAGGGAGTACAAACAAGTCTGGGCCCCTCCATATTGATACAGTGTCAGATTCTCCTTTTTGGGAACTCTTTGTCCCATGAAGAGGCCACACCCCCTTGCTCATAGATCTTTCATAGAATCCTTACAGTGTGGATAAAGGCCATTCATCCCAACAAGACCACACTGACTCTCTGCAGACCACTGAGACCTACTCTATATCTGCATTTCCCATGGCTAATCCACCTTACCTACACATCCCTGAATGCTATGGCAAGTTTCCATGGCCAACCCACCTGACCTGCACATCTTTGGATTGTGGAAGGAAACTGGAACACCAGAGGAAAGCTACGCAAACACGGGGAGAATGTGCCAACTCCACACAGACAGTCATTCAAGGCTGGAATTGGACCCAGATCCCTGATGCCATGAGGCAGCAGTGCTAACCACTGAGCCACCATGCCACTCCATGCTCCCCCACCCTCCCAACTCCAGTAGAAATGCCCAATTCCAACCCACCACACCATCCATGGCAACAGCACCTCCTGCTCTCAGCAACCACTTCCACTGCCTGATTGACGAGCCCCAGTCACCTTAAGACCTCACTCAGCCGGTGGAATACCAGCAGTGACCACTGCTGCCTGTGGCGCTGCTGAGATGCCAGCCCTTTGATTGGCTGGCAGTTGTTCTTTCAAGGGGCAAGAAACCCAGCAGAACCTATTAGCTATATGCTGCCAGTAAAGTCCTGGGTCTAGCAGACCACTGAAACAGGGTCATCCATTTCCCGCCCCCCGCCCCCCTCCACACCACCATACCCATTCAGGTGGCTCAGCTTGCTGGATGGTCAGTGTGTATCAGATCGTTTCAGCTTCAGGCCCCCTCCCCCGTCTCCCCCAGTGGAGAGGTCGTGATACTGGGGGTTAGCCCTGCCTTTGGGGCAAAGAAGGGAAAATGAAACGCAGGCTCACATGGTTGAAAAGTGATGTTTTTTTCAAAACCTTTCCTACAGATGATATTCAGGAAGTTTCTGTGGACCTCCAGCAGTAGCTCCAGTATCATTCGAGAAATGTCCTGACGTTACGATAGAGGGAATTTCAGATTTGTGAGTTGAGATGGATTCCCTCATTTATATCCATCCTGTCTGCGTTCTGTCAGACTGAAGTATTCTTTCTCTTTGGTGTCCTGTTCCTTGGTGTAAACCAGCAGCTAATATTGGTCTGAATACCTGCCAAAGATTCCCCTCGAGCCTACGTAGTGCGCTTTGGTGAACACTCTCTTTGGAACTAGAGTATATTGCTGTCTGTCTTCTTGAGAAATTCATTTGCATTATTATCCCTTTTCCCCAGAGGATCTATGACTATGAGAAAGCAAATGAAACCTGGCTCGTATTAGATTTGAAATAACTCTACATCCAGTTGGTCCCACAAAGTATTGTTCCAGGATACCATTCATAAACAGTACTATAAATTGAAGGTATTTTTACTAGTGTTAATCCCCTTGTGCTGTAGCATTGAGTTCTGTCTCCAATTCTTTCCTCCCAATCCCCTCAACAAACGCATGATTTGAAAGGACCATCCCCGTACTTACTGAGCAAGCATCCTGATACAGGAAGGTTCAAACAATTGATGCCTGTTTAGTAGCTAGGTGCCTCTGTTAGTTGATGGTGAGTAAATGTCTTCTGACAAGGAGAGTAGCTAAAGTTATAACTCCTTCTGAGTGCGCATTGCCTGTTCCCAAAGAATTAATCCAGCTGAACTGTTGTCAATAGATGAGTGAGTGGTAACTCCAGCCGTTAATTGCTGCAGACAAAGTAAATATATGTGATGTATTTTGTTCTCTTAAAAGAATTGAGGAAAAGGAATTATTTGGTAATGCTTAAAATATTACAGCACACTAATAGGCTGCCGACAATACGGTGATGTAGAATTTATGCTTCTCAGGACCTTCCTTGTTCTCTCTCAACTTATCACTGTCTTCCTTCCACCTTCACATACCTGTCTACTTCCGCCTTCTGTAAATTTGGACTGTTTGTCCTAGTTGTTCGCTATGGGTGAATTCGGCATTCTCACCACTATCTAGCTAAGGGTATTTGCCCAGAATTCCCAATCAGATTTATTACTGACTAGTGTACATTTATAACCCCCTGGTTCTGGTCTCCAATACAAGTGAAAACATTTTCTCCACACTAACATGAACAAACTGATGCGAAAAATCTCTCTAATGTCACCCTTCAGTCCTCACGTTTCTACGGAAAAGAGTCACAACTTGTTTGATCTTTCTCAATAGCTGTACAGTTCTGGTATCATCCTTGTAGATTTTTTGCTATGCTTTCTTCAGTTCATCTTTGTCTGTTGTGTGTTATGGAGCCCAGAACTTCACATTGTACACAGAGTGTGATCTAACCAAGGTTCTGTGTTAGTTCTATGCACATTTTCTGCCTTTCTGTTTGCTGGGCTTGTTAACTTGCATTGCTATGTTTAAGAGCGCATCAAGCTGAGGGATTTTTTTTATTCTGAACTCCTGGAGTTGTCAAGCATTGTCAGACTCCTCCACCTATTCTCATACAAGAGTGCACTTCACAATTGGAAAGACACCTCCACTTTAATGGGTAGATCTGTACTAGCCCAATGCCCATTCAGTTGAGTCCGGGCGTGCATAAAGGATCTCACAGGCAGTAGCATGATGAGACAGTAAGGAGGATATTTATAATCCTAGCCCAGAGGTGGGAAGTGAGAGGGTTGTTAAAAAGATGCCGCACCAGCCCTCAACCAACTCCAAACCGCTCCCTCCGAGTTTTAACAGAGGTGGCATTTGGACGGGCCTCTTCCAAACCCATTTGTTCTTCAGTGCGTCCAATGGCTTTATGCTTCAACTTTCACCTGCTTCAGATTGAGCTTGGTGATTTTCCAAGTCCCTGAGAATCTAGGAGCTGAAGCAAGGGGAGAACAGCTGGACCTGCAAAGCACTGCTTGTGGGCCAAGGGAAGCAGAAATACATCCTATTGGCTTCACCGTTTGTGCCGTAAAGCTCTCCTGCTACCCACCCACACAATCGGCTTCCACGCTATCTTCAACATAGGAGAGAATTCACACACAATCGAAAGAAACATCTTTACTCACACTGGAAATACTCATTACAAGAGGTAATAAACCCATAGACTAGATATTACATGGCCTGGGTGGGTGTACTCTGCCTGTGAGATCCTTTATGCACGCCTGGACTCTCAGCCGCACCGCACGCTGCCCTCGAAGCGGCTGTGGGGGGACGAGACTGTCACACACCTCCTTCTAGAATGTGCCTATGCAGAAGACGTCTGGAGAGGAACGTAGTAGTGTTTGTCGAGGTTTGTCCCAAGCAGTGCCGTGACGCGGGACTCCATGCTCTATGGCCTGTTCCCCGGGATGCACACCGAAACGAACATCAACGTGCCTGGAGGATCATCAACTCAGTGAAGGACGCTCTCTGGGTGGTCCGAAACCTGTTGATCTTTCAGCTGAAGGAGTTGACCCCGACTGAGTGTTGCAGACTGGCACATTACAAGGTCCAGGACTACGTGTTGAGGGACGCACTGAAGCTTGGGGCAACTGCCGCCAAGGCGCGGTGGGGAAAGACCACCGTGTAACATCTGCCTGTCTAAAGAAGAACAGGGGGCCCACGCAGTCATTTGGGCTCTGCTGGCACCTCAGCTAAATATATGGGCATATGTTTGAAAAATGTACAGACCTGTATATAAAAATGATAAATTCTCATCTCTGTATGTAAATGTTTACATATGTATGGCATGACCAACTGAACAGACCATCAAATTATTTTATGAATAAAGTATATTTTTTGAAATAAAAAAAAGACTCAACACTTCACAGCAGGAGGGGAAGAGAGGAGAAACTGCCTTTCGTTTTCCTGTGACTAAGAGACCACGTTCAGCGTGGAGGTTCACAATGGGCAAGGGTGCAGAGAGAAGTTAAACTGAACTTGAATGTTTTAAGCTACTGGAGTTATGAATGCTTAACACCAGGTCGCTTCAGCGATATGTGTTCCTCAATTTGTGCAGTCACACTTGTTTCGATGAGAGCATTAAGTGTTGGGCTGTGCTGGTGGATTACGTCTGGCTGTGAATGGGGCTCTGTTTGTTCTCTAATCCTTTTACAACCTTGTGCTTGACATTCCATTCCCTCAGTGATGTTTACTGGTCTGCATAATGTTCACCGTAATGTTAATCAGAGTCTGCCGTCCAATTAGCCACTGGAAGCCATATTCTGAGAGGCAGAGGACTCGAATGTGGACACTTGCTGTTAGATTGCCAGGACCCAAAGGTTAAGCCTGCTGACTGCTGAGTGATACAGAAAAGAGCACAGAAAATGGATTGGGGAAAAAGACTTTGTAAGCCACCTGCTGGTATCTCAGGTTTGCCCTCTCTTTGTCAAGGTATTATTATTGAGACTTAATTTTAAAAAAAAACTCAGATCAGTGATGGTGGAGTTATAACTAGTCACAGTGCTCCTGATCACTAGGTGGGAAGGGTACACTGGTGGGTGCAGTGAGTTGCAGCACTTGCACTTACATGGCACCTTTTGGTCTAGTAAGTCCCAGGGTGCTTCACAGGGGCTTGCAAACAAAGTTTGACACCAAAATATGTGGTGACATTTGGGCTGTTTGGTTTGATCGGTCTTTGCTGATTCAATCCTTGGTTGATCAGTTTGAATTGTACTGTACAGAACAGGCCTTCCACCCCATTGAGTCTGCACCAACAAAATCTACTATCAATCTACACCAGGTCTACTTTCCAACACTTGGCTCATAGCCTTGAATGTTATGACACTTCAAGTGCTCATCCATCCAAGTACTTTTTGAAGGTTTTAAGGTTTCCCACCTCACCTACCCTCCCTGACAGTACATTCCATATTTCTAACACCCTCTGAGTGAAACCATTTTTCCTCAAATCCCCTCTAAGCCTCCTGCCTTTCACCTTAAAATTATGCCCGCTTGTTATTGACCCTTCAACTAAGGGGAACAACTACTTTCTCTTATCCGTGCCCCTCGCAATCTTATACATCTCAATCGGATCCCCACTTAGCCTTCTGTTCTCTAAAGGAAACAACCTGAGCTGATCCAACCTCTCTTCATAGCTAAACTTCTCCATCCCATTCACATCCTGGTGAGTCTCCACTGCACTCCCTCCAGTGCAACCTCACCAGAGTTTCGCACAGCTCCAACATAATCTCCCTGCTGTTATAAACTGTGTCACAGGTAATAAAAGCACAGCAGGTCAGGCAGCATCCAAGGACTAGGAGAATTGACATTTTGGGCATAAGCCCTTCTTCAGGAATGAGGAGGGAATGCAGATTTCTCCAGCTTTCTCAGTCCGCCCCCCCCCCCCCCCCGGACTTAGCACTGCTTTCTTGACCTGCAATCTTCTTCCTGACCTCTCCACCCCCACCCCCTCTCCAGCCTATCACCCTCAACTTTACCTTCTTCCACCTATCGCATTCCCAACGCCCCTCCCCCAAATCCCTCCTCCCTACCTTTTATCTTAGCCTGCTTGGCACACCCTCCTCATTCCTGAAGAAGGGCTTATGCCCGAAACGTTGATTCTCCTGCTCCTTGGATGCTGCCTGACCTGCTGCGCTTTTCCAGCAACACATTTTTCAGCTCTGATCTCCAGCATCTGCAGTCCTCACTTTCTCCACGGGTAATAAAGCCAAGTGTTTTGCATGCTGCCTTAATCACCCTATCAACCTGTCCTGCCACCTTCAGGGATATATGGACAAGCACCCCAAGATTCCTCAGTAGGTTACCAGCAATCACTGTCTGAGTTCACATGTGAAGAATGGGTCAATGGAACTGTAGCTAGAGGTGTGTGTGTGTGTGTACATAAGACCATAAGACATAGGAGTGGAAGTAAGGCCATTCGGCCCATCGAGTCCACTCCGCCATTCAATCATGGCTGATGGGCATTTCAACTCCACTTACCCGCATTCTCCCCGTAGCCCTTAATTCCTCGTGACATCAAGAATTTATCAATCTCTGCTTTGAAGATATTTAGAGTCCCGGCCTCCACTGCACTCTGCGGCAATGAATTCCACAGGCCCACCATTCTCTGGCTGAAGAAATGTCTCCGCATTTCTGTTCTGAATTGACCCCCTCTAATTCTAAGGCTGTGTCCACAGGCCCTAGTCTCCTTGCCTAACGGAAACAATTTCCTAGCGTCCACCCTTTCCAAGCCATGTATTATCTTGTAAATTTCTATTAAATCTCCCCTTAATCTTCTAAACTCCAGTGAATACAATCCCAGGATCCTCAGCCGTTCCTCGTATGTTAGACCTGCCATTCCAGGGATCATCCGTGTGAATCTCCGCTGGACACGCCCCAGTGCCAGTATGTCCTTCCTGAGGTGTGGGGACCAAAACTGGACACAGTACTCCAAATGGGGCCTAACCAGAGCTTTATAAAGTCTCAGTAGCACAAGAGTGCTTTTATATTCCAACCCTCTTGAGATAAATGACAACATTGCATTTGCTTTCTTAATCACGGACTCAACCTGCATGTTTACTTTTAAAGAATCCTCGACTAGCATTCTCAGATCCCTTTGTACTTTGGCTTTATGAATTTTCTCACTGTTTAGAAAGTATTCCATGCTTTTATTCTTTTTTCCAAAGTGCAAGAACTCACATTTGCTCACATTGAATTCCATCAGCCATTTCCTGGACCACTCTCCCAAACTGTCTAGATCCTTCTGCAGCCTCCCCACTTCCTCAGTACTACCTGCCTGTCCACCTAACTTCGTATCATTGGCAAACTTTGCTAGAATGCCCCCAGTCCCTTCATCCAGATCATTAATATATAATGTGAACAGCTGTGGCCCCAACACTGAACCCTGCGGGACACTGCTTGTCACCGGCTGCCATTCCGAAAAAGAACCTTTTATCCCAACTCTCTGCCTTCTGTCAGACAGCCAATCCTCAATCCATCCCAGTAGCTCACCTCGAACACCATGGGCCCTCACCTTGCTCAGCAGCCTCCCGTGTGGCACCTTATCACATGTATGTGGGAGATACATAGCTACATATGCTGACACCACAAGAATTGTCCAGAATTGAAATGATCTAGCACTTCCCTTATCTGTCAAACCACTGAAAATAAGTGACTGGGATTGTTTCCACAAATATACTTCATTTTCACTATCTCCCTCTTCTCCAGTGCATCAGCTGGTGGAGCTGGGTCAATGCTCCCCTCGATTTAACATTACTCACCTGAGCCTGATAGGATGTCCTTGTGTTTAGATTCAGCAGCATCCTTGGTGTGTTTGATTCTGTTCACAATTAATGGCGCATGGAACAGAAACTGCTGACAGTGCCTGACGCCCTCTTTGCTTTAACATTCTGAGCAATCCCACTGCCTCTGTACACACGCCTTCAATCCAACAGCCAGTCAGCTGTCACATCATCAATTATACATGTAAAACCTATTCAACCATCACATAAAACCTACACATTAATGGGCCATCTTTGTTTTCATTCTGGCTAAAACCACATGCACCAGTAGCATATTGTTCAAATAAATTGAGTTTACTTGGTATTATTAGCTATTAAGCAATCAAACAATCCCCTTGGTGACTTGTACAAACAGATGGGGCTTCCTTCATCTTCATAGCACTTGTTTTGTCTCTCCCAAGGGAAGTAAAACAAAGCTACTGATTTTCCTCCAACTGTTTTTTGTTGGTGGCTAATGATGGTCTAAGATTGAGCCTCTTGCTAATGGTTACTGACCTGATAGAACCATAACGGCGGTAACAATTGAAGATGAAGATCGTGGAGCTCTGTGTGTCATGTTAAAGAACATTCTCCCCAGGAAAAATATATCCATGGAATCAGAGCTTTGGATTTGGGATTGTTTTTGTTTGAGACGCAGGCAGATGAGACAGAGGGGGAGTTAACACAGGTTTGGAAAACATTGAGCTTGAATGGAGTTGACTGGGAAACAGTTTTGGCGAAATGTTTGATCGGTCAGACCCCTATTCGTGGTGGTGTGGAGCTGGCCCAGAGTTTGACTGCTGCTGAGCTGGTGGATCTCAGCTGGACGAACATCAGGGGCCACTACAGCTTGTAAAGAGACAACTCAACCAATGCATCTGTACCTAATCACTAAGCAGTAGCAAGTAACCTCAGTCTTTACCTCCGGGAGCTGCTCATATTGACCAAGCCTGGTAAATGGAGAAAAGCAAATTCATCCAGGTACCGCACAGGTTGAGAGGAGGGGGCAAAGACTCAATTGCACCATTTGTCTGATGAATGCATTGCAAACTCCATGGACAGAATGACTGCCATATCTTGATCAGGCACTCACCGAGTCAACTGAAAACCGAACTGACTGTCTGCCACCATTATAGAGGGGAATGCAATGCCTGGTTTGGATGGAAAATGGAAGCCAAAAAGGTGATTTAAATTTCCATCTGCACTATGGGGCTGCACATTGCCTCAGAATGACAGCACTGGATCATTCTGCTGATGGCTGACATGTCCTCAGTCCCTACTCTGGGTTGACAGTGGGACTTATCTCTTTATCTCTGTGGGCTGTCAGTCGTGCTGGGACATGCAGAGACTAGATGCATGCGATGAAGATGTTTGGAGAAGTAGCCACACCCTCCAGTACAAGCCACCTTCAACAGCGACGGAAACCCAACAGGTTCTACTGCTTCTGCTTTCATTATGTCGGACTCTTATCTGTATCCCACCATCATTTCTATATACGTAGTGTCTGCATGTGCTGCTGAGATGATAGTGCTGATTGTGATCAGTGGTTAGCACTGATGCCTCACAGTGCCAGGGATGATTCCACAACCCTGTCTGTGTGGAGTTTGCACATTTTCCACTGTGTGGGTTTCCTCCAGGTGCTCTGGTTTCCTTCCACAGTCCAAAGATGTGAAGGTTAGATGGATTGGCCGTGCTAAATTGACTGTAGTTGTTTGTGGATTAACTCTGGGAGATTTGGGGTTACAGGGTGGGATGGGATGTTCTTCAGAGGGCCAGTGCAAACTCGATGAGCTGACCGGCCTCTTTCTGCACTGTGCGGATTTTATAAATGAACATGATCTGAAGATGGATCTTAAAGATTTCAAGCAATGAACGTGTGTCTATTTCCTTTAGCAACTGTCGATCATCCTAACAGCGGAGAAGTAGCTGTGGATGCTTTTGAGCCACAGGAATGCAGATTTCTGGGCAGGCCACCTCTCTTTTACAGCCCTTGCACCTCTGCCTCCCCTAGTCCTCACTCCTGTGGGCTGACCTTTCATAAGTAGCATCATGCAGGTCCTAAGCTGAGAGTCGTCTCTCTCTCAGCCTCTAAGAATTGTTAATGTAGGCCTGGTTTATAGGCACAAGATTTTGTGGTGCAATTAACTGAGAAACTTCATGACCTTTTTTTTAGCATATTTTTGGGGAGGTGCATATCCCTTTGCAAGATTTTTACTGTCTTGCATTTATTGTCAGTCCCTCGCCATTTTGGTTAATGGTAGGCAGTCAGGCATCAGTTCTGTTAATGTGGGAGTGGAGTCATGTGGCCTAATATTTCAACTCCCCCTCCCACTCTGCCGAGGACATGGAGGTCCTGGGCCTCCTTCATTGCCGCTCCCTCGCTACCTGATGCCTGGAGGAAGAACATCTCATCTTCCGCCTCGGAACACTTCAACCCCAGGGCATCAATGTGGACTTCAGCAGTTTCCTCATTTCCCCTTCCCCCACCTCACCCTAGTTCCAAACTTCCAGCTCAGCACTGTCCCCATGAGTTGTCCGGACTTGTCCTACCTGCCTAGCTCCTTTTCCACCTATCCACTCCACCCTCTCCTCCCTGACCTATCACCTTCATCCCCTTCCCCACTCACCTATTGTACTCTATGCTATTTTCTCCCCACCCCCACCCTCCTCTAGCTTATCTCTCCACGCTCCAGGCTCACTGTCTTTATTCCTGATGAAGAGCTTTTGCCCGAAACGTTGATTTCGCTGCTCGTTGGATGCTGCCTGAACGGCTGTGCTCTTCCAGCACCACTAATCCAGGAGTGGAGTCATGTCCAGCTAAGAACAGCAGCTTTGGGTGACATATTTCACAGTGGAGGGAATAGAGCACAGTAGTGAGAGCTATAACCAAACTCTAAAAATGAATTTAAGAAACACCTTTTGTTTTCTATAAAAAGAGGAAAAAGGGTTAGTCTGAGAAGGTAAAGTTAAGATCAAAATCAAAAAGCCAGGTTCACTTTTTGCCTTTTCTTAAAGACCAACTAGCTAACAGCCTTTAAATAAATATTGGTGATTACAAATTCGTTTTAGCAATATTAAATCTGCTCCTGAAACTTCGTACGATCTGTGTGTGATCACAGCATCAGAGAACTAGTGATTGGTTAGTTACCGATCCTCATACAATCTCTGAAACAGCTCCTGCTTCTGCATGTGCGTCTTAATGTCAATGCTACATCCTCATGCACAGTTAGACACGGTGTACACCCTGTGTTATTGACGTCAGTCGAACTCTGTCGTGTTGTCAGATTGTGTTATGTCCCGTAGGCCAGTGAACTGTATTAATGATCAATCTTAATAAAACTATTATAAACTGCCAGAGATAGAAGGTCAGTCAGCACACAGTGTAAGAGATCTCCGTTATGTTTACATGTTCATGCAGAGAAAGAACCTGCATTTATAAAGTGCCTTTTTCAGGCTGTCCCAGAATTATAGCTAATTAAGTCATTCTGAAGTGTAGTCCCTTTTCCAATGTAGGAAATGTGGCAGCCAATTTACACACAGGCAGATCTGACAAACAGCTCTGTGATAGTCACCAGATCACTGCCTTGATTGATATTCATTCTTCAAACAGTTGTACAGGGAATAAACCCTCCCTGATCTTCAGAGTGGTGTTTGTGGGATCTTCAGTGGACAACCACAGCTTAGGATGAGGGTCTGTCTCAAAAGGCAGCACCTCTGACAGTGCCGCACTCCCTCAGCCCAACACTGGGATAGCAGTCGAGATTGTGTGCTGACGTCTGTACTGTTGGACATGAATCCATGACCTTATGATTCTGAGGTGAAAGGGCTATAATTAGTCATTAAATACTGCACTAAATTCTCAGTGTGGGGCTATCAGGTGATTGGATTATGGAGGAAAAATACACTGTAGCCTTCTGAGATTAGAATTAAAATCACCATCATTCCAGAGGACCTTAGGGAATATGCACTCAAGTAACGTTAGCACTTTTTTCTTTCAAAATAATCAGGTCTCCAGATTCCCTGATGCTGCAAAATGTATTGTTGCATTATTTAATATGGATGCACTCTGTCCAGTGAAGACAGGTCTCTCTTAAATCTTTCTGTCTCCCTGTTCAGTGCTTGAAAGTAGTGGTTGAAACACTTCAGTGCAAGGAATGTTGGCTTCACCTGTAACGCAGACAGAATCTGAAACCTCAAATGTAACACATACTGACCTCAAGTGTCACAACTGAATAAGGTTGGGATTGAAACTGTGTGTGCAGTTGTGGCTGTAGCAATGGTAGGATTCTGCTTTGTTTTTATTTCCATACTTCACTCTGTTCCCACGCAATGACACTGCTTCTAGCTTCGCCCGAGTGAGCGCCTGATCTTTAGCATCGAGTGCCCACCCAGCGGGTTTGATGGCCTCAGCTCATGTCTGCGGGATGCTCCATTTTTCAGCAGCAGTGGGTGGCTCCCTGGGCCGCTGTTTGTCCCTACAGCCACCTCCCCCCCACCCCCACCCCACCCCACCCCACCCCACCACACTTGCCCTTTCCCAAGAGGCCAGGGCCGCTGTCCTACTAACTGAGGTGAACAGCATGGTAAAGGTGCTAAACCGCAAAATCTAGAGTTGTCTGTGCGGCTACATGTATTGGAGTGTGGTTGTTTGAATCAACCTGTTGGGTCGTGTGATAGAGCACGTCCAGGGCCAATGGGACTTGAACATTGACTTTCTGGCCCAGACGTGGGGGTAGTACAGCTCCCCACCACTTGGGTGGGTTAGCCATGAGCAATGCAGTGTTCCCAGAGATAGGGAAGGGTGTTGCATTTGGGTGGGATACCCCTCAGATGGCCCGTGGACTTGATGGACTGAATGGCCTGCTTCCACATTTGGGGAGTCTATGATTAGTCATAGAATCATAGTCATAGAGATGTACAGCATGGAAACAGACCCTTTGGTCCAACCCATCTATGCCGACCAGATATCCCAACCCAAACTATTCCCACCTGCCAGCATCCAGCCCATATCCCTCCAAACCTTTCCTATTCATATACCCATCCAAATGCCTTTTAAATGTTGCAATTGTACCAGCCTCCACCACATCCTCTGGCAGCTCATTCCATACACGTACCACCCTCTGTGTGAAAAAGTTGTCCCTTAGGTCTCTTTTATATCTTTCCCCTCTCACCCTAAACCTATGCCCTCTAGTTCTGGACTCCCTGACCCCAGGGAAAAGACTTTATCTATTTACCCTATCCATGCCCCTCATAATTTTGTAAATCTCTATAAGGTCACCCCTCACCCTCCAAACCTCCAGGGAAAACAGCCCCAGTCTGTTCAGCCTCTCTCTATAGCTCAAAT
Source organism: Hemiscyllium ocellatum (assembly GCF_020745735.1). Taxonomy (NCBI): domain Eukaryota; kingdom Metazoa; phylum Chordata; class Chondrichthyes; order Orectolobiformes; family Hemiscylliidae; genus Hemiscyllium; species Hemiscyllium ocellatum. The sequence goes on along the minus strand of NC_083407.1, from coordinate 94,681,178 downwards.
CCTCCAACCCTGGCAACATCCTTGTAAATCTTTTCTGAACCCTTTCAAGTTTCACAACATCTTTCTGATAGGAAGGAGACCAGAATTGCATGCAATATTCCAACAGTGGCCTAACCAATGTCATGGACAGCTGCAACATGACCTCCCACCTCCTGTCTCAATAGACCATAGATGCTCCTGCAGTCTACTGAAGCACATGCACACAAGACGAGAACCTTCAGTAGCTTAAGCACTTGTTACTTTTCTTAAATTGTTAGAGATCATCATTGTCAATGACTTTAAAGCTTTCAGGTATGTGCTGACTTCAATCTATATATTTTTCGTGCAAGTGCGTTCAGTCCTGTTTTTGTCAGGGATTTTCTTGAAAAATGAACTTTAATCTGATGAAGGGCTTATGCTCGAAACGTCGAATTCTCTATTCCTGAGATGCTGCCTGGCCTGCTGTGCTTTGACCAGCAACACATTTGCAGCTTTAACCTGTATTAGCTCATCTGAAGTCTGCTTTTTGGACACTCTGCAGGATCAAACAGATCCTGTCTTTATAAAACATTGTTCAGCAGTTCTTTTGTGTTTTAGATGTAGAGAGTTTACCTTTAATAGAATTAGTTAATGGATTAAGGGTGCAATCTAATTCAAGGGTCTGTAGATCAAACCGCAAGCATAGAGAATGTACTGATACTGGGGTGAGCGAACTGTGAAGTATCAGCTTTATATTCCTTGTAGCAGGTGTAAGAGAATGTGTTTAGTTCCTCTGATGTGCCACTGAGTTTGATTTCCAACACATACAATTTCCGTCTGCCCAATGGCATCTTTGGAGAAGTCTTGACCCTGATATTGAGGTGGATGAGAGGCACAGTCCACCTGCAGCAGCACCTAATTTGTTTAACGGTTTGTAAAGGATTTAACTCATGTACAAATAAGCAGCCAGGTAAAGATTATCAGAGGAGATTACTCGGAAGGGTGGTGGATGTAAAATGCAACTTTGTTTGTTGCTTCCCTGGTTTTATAACACTACCCTGGCCAGGTACTTAGATAGAGCTTAAAAATCCCAAACAGCAGATGTTGTTTGAAGACTGATGTGTGAGCCATCACCACTATTTTACAATGGTGATCTAATTGCTATCTGTGGGCTATTGCTAGCACAGGCTGCCTCTGAGTATGGAGTCACTATGTATTGAATGTTATTCAGGCCTCAGTAATGTCCAATTAAGTCTCACATTTATGAGTCAGTTTTGCATGTTGAATCCTCACTGCTGCCCATTATATTGTAAGCTCCAAGGAGTGAATTTGTTGTCGCTATCCTTTTTCCGAGTTTTGGGATGGTGCTTTTGGGAGCTGCTTTATTTTAGTGTGTTGGAAGCAAACTGCATTGTAGTTGAAAGAGAAGAGACCCTTGTCATAGACAAGATGTAGTTTATTGCATAATGGTAAATCAGGATAGGTTACATTAAAGCGATAGACATTGTTACAGAGACTATGAGGATAACCCAGTTAATAGGTCTTATCCGTTTGAGATCCTGAGTTGTTCTCCTTCCTGTTGTGATTGTAACAAGGTCAGCCAGATGGACCTCATAGGATACGAGTTCCATTACTGGACCAGGTTAACAGCCCAAATCAGGGAGCCCTGGCTGACAGATATGAACAGATGTGCCAGGCTTCCAGTTCACTCTGGGAGAGCTGAAACTGTGTGGAGAACTTTCCCTGTGTAAGTAAAACATGTCTTGGAGATTGGATACTAGTGTCTATTTCACTTCCCAATTCATATGACATTATCATAATGGGGGTGACACCTAAGGCATGCCTCAGAACTTCTCCTTTCAGTTCATTACACTGTTTTGCAGCAATGAGTTCATGGTATGTTATTGCTACTCAGTGTCATAGGTTAGTCCTCAATTGGAAGAATTCTCCAGGTTACAAGGATTGGGAAAATAGGTGGTCCAAGCTCTAGTCATTTAATAAACTCATGGCGGATCTGAGCGTATCTTCAACTCTGCATTCCTGTTGATCTCTGATGAACTTTCACCTCCTTGTTTAAGAAGATCCTATCCACTTCTGCCTCAAACATGCACAAGAACTCTGCTTCCATGACCGCTTTGTGTACAAAAGACTCCTGGCCCTTTGAGAGAGCAACATTTTACCTGGTCTCTGTGCAACCCTTTGTTATTGGCAGCAATTCCTGGTTCACATTTCTCCTCTTCTCATCCGCCCTATTGAGGACCTTGTATGCTTCAGCACGTTATGTCTGACTCTCCTCAACTCTGTCAGACAGAAATCTTTGCCCAAAACACAACACACCAACTGCAGGCATTAAACCTCGCTGAACTGACTCCCATGCATTCACATCTTTCCTTAAATAAGCAGACCAATAATTTGGACAATACTCCGTATACCGTGCCCTTATGTAACTGAGGCAAATCCTTTCTTTGTAGAAGTAGCATTCTATTAGCTTTCCTAATTACTTGCTGTACCTGTATACTAACTTTTAATAATTCATGAACTAGCGCACCAAGATCTCCTGGCATCTGAGCTCTGTAATCTTCTACCTTTGTGAGAATTTGCTTTTTTTATGCTTCTTCACACACTCTCCAACACTATGCTCCATTTGCCAGCTCTTTCCCCACCTTTTTGTAGAATCCTTAAATTCCTCCTCACAACCTACTTCTCCCCCCAAAACTTGTGTCATCAGCAACTTCAGACGCTTCTGGTTGGTTTCTAGGACCTGAGCTGAGCCAGAATTTATTGCCCGTTGCTAAACACCCTTGAGATGGCGGTGGTGAAGGAGAGAAATTTCTTCCACAAGAAGTCGCAGCAGCATGCTATTTTCCTAACAAGTATTAGAACGAAACAAAAGCAGCTGAACCCGGGTCAAAGGGGTTGGAGGGTAAGATTCCAGTCTCCAGTTGTCTGCTGGGGGTGAAAAAGTCTTTTTGCAAAGCAGTTACACATTCTAAACAGAGGCTGGATTCTTCAGTGCCTTTCACCATGACACGCTACATGGACTGCAGTATCGCAAAGGTCAGTGACCACTCCCCAGACGGCTTTGTCTGCTTCTGAGAGACAGATGCGAACAGAAGAGCCAGACAGGATGGGCTGACACTGAGTGGAATGAGGAGAGCAGAATACCATTATCAGTCCTGCAGCTTGTCTTAAGCTGGTTGAAGAGATTTGTTATGACAGTGTCTGCTGAGTACATGGACTGATGGACTGGAAGCTGCTATTTATAGTGAGGTGTCCCAGGAAGACATTTCACTGATGAAAGTTCACCCTTCTATTTTTTTTCGATCCAGAGAATTGCTGCTGAGGGGTGTTTACTGCCAAGTCGCCGACTTCAAAGAATTCTTTTTTTCTCTCTCATTCTGCGACCCTGTTCCCTTCCCCCTACTCTAACCCCCAAGCCTGGTCCCCAGTGTGTCTCCCTCCTTCTGAAAGTGTCAGCTTTTCCTCTGTGCAGTAGCACAGCCACTGACGGTCGAAAGGGTGTCCCAGTTGCTCTTCAGCGATGGGCTGTGAGAGGGAGCTTTAGTGAATTGACCAGCAACACATTTGCAGCTGTGATCTCCAGCATCTGCAGACCTCATTTTTTACTCGAAGATTTTAACCTACTGCGAATCCTCTTACAAGGATGCCTTCCTTGAAGAAGCTCTCTTCCTCCCTCTACAAGGATTTCAGTGAGTCCCTCTCTCACTGCACCCCCCAGGTCATCTCCTCTGCACAGAAGCTCTTCAGCACCGCCCTCCTAACCTGCAATCCTCTTCCTGACCTCTCCGCCCCCACCCCACTCCGGCCTATCACCCTCACCTTGACCTCCTTCCACCTATCCCACCTCCATCGCCCCTCCCCCTAGTCCCTCCTCCCTACCTTTTATCTCAGCCTGCTTGGCTCTCTCTCTCTTATTCCTGATGAAGGGCTTATGCTCGAAACGTCGAATTCTCTATTCCTGAGATGCTGCCTAACCTGCTGTGCTTTGACCAGCAACACATTTGCAGCTTTAGTGAACTGCCAGAAATGAACTTGGCCAGCAGGAGGCACTGGTCATGAGCAGGAGCACATGCCCAATGCACCCGCTGTCTACTTTCTCCTAGTCCCGAGGGGCTAGGAGCTCAGTTCTGCCTGGGTCGGCTTTTCCCTGAAGTATTCACAATCAGGCCGTTCCTTCAGGATGCCAACCGTTACACACACACACACACCACAATTGCAATGAAAGGTGGAGACACCACATCTGTCATTAGCGTTTGAGGAGAAATAAGTGTCAGCTTAGTTACTTTGATGCTCCAAAAGAGGGAAATGTTGCTGTGCTATGTAACCCAATGCCAATAGCAGGGTGGTTTCAGAGAAAATGTTTACTGAAAGTGATGTCCCCTTAAAATGGAGGTCTAAAGGGCTAATCAATCCAGGCAGGCCTCTTCTACCTGCCATAAATAATAGAAGAAAACCTTTTGATTGCATCAGTTCATCTTTTTTTCTCCTGAGGTGAAAAGTTCCAGAGATGTCTCCCCGAGATTGGTTGGCTCCATGAGCAGGATGGTACGTTCCCCATGTCCTGACCCCACTGTGATGATGAAATGCGCTCAGGAACCTGCGACTGTGAGCGGTTTTGGAGGGGGGTGCTCAATCCAGTGGCTCCCTCGGGAACCCCGTTCAATGAAGGCGACTCAATAATCTAGCAGAAAATGGAGTAGCCGCACTATCGGGTGCTGCTGAAAGTTTGCAGCGGGAGTGAGGGTCTCCATTTCCGAGTCTCTGGCTCTAACTGATCCAGAAGAGACGAATGTGATTTCTCCCCCTGCAGTAATGGACACTGCTGTGATTGTGGCCATCCGGTAGAGCATTACCATGCCCATTGAATGGCGCCTCCAGTTCCAGTAGCTGCTGCTCAGAGCTATTCACTGTTCCACAGGCTAGTCAATGGCTTGAAGGCTAGTCCGTCCAACGGCTGGAGGGTGCCATTAATTAAGACCCCTTGAAGGGTTTAATTAGCTATTTACAGCTACATTCCTGATGAAGGGCTTATGCCCAAAACATCGACTCTCCTACTCCTCGGATGCTGCCCGACCTGCGCTTTTTCCAGTGTCATACCTTTCGACTCTGATCTCCAGCCTCAGCAGTTCTCATTTCCATAGAGGCCTGTTGACATGTTTCTGGAACAGGTTTCATTGGCAGAATTCCTGAGAAAGCTATTGCTTGGCTACAGCCCTGCCATCTCTTGGCGAATCCCAGGGATGATCCCATGAAACTATGCAGTGATGCAGAAACTAGCAAAGCAGCCCACAGTGTCACATCTAGGGGAGGTGATGGCAAAGATTGCCATTAGTTCAAACCACACAGGGATCCACCCCGTGAAGCTAGACAATGTCAGCAAGGTATTCTTCGTTTGGGGAGAAATGCAACTTAGCTCAATTCTCTCCTTACCTAACATGCTCATGAAATGAGCTATGGACGTTTCATCCTGACATTAAGTTTCTGAGGGCACCTCTCCAGTCGCTGAGGATTATGATGATATTGTGCCCTCTATGATTAGGATCCAGCAACTAAAGCACAAATAGCGCTCTTCCAATGGCTTGGTTGGTAGTTATATCGTGTCTGTGAAAGTGGATCATGAATCAATGACATGTTTTTGTTGGACCTAATATTTCTGCTGGGATATCAACACCTAAGGGACTGCATCCATGCTGGAATCAGCACCTTTGGGAGTGTATCCGTCTTTGAATCAGCACCTTTGGGAGAGGAGACAGAACAAATGAGGTGTGATCTTGTTTAAGTGTAACTTCCTGTAGCACACAGTCTGGTATTCTCAATCCAACTAACCTATCCTGCAGCTGTCAGCAATCATCAGGGATATAACAGGAATATGGCATGTGTTATGTACAATAGAGTGTGTTAAGAGTGTGTTGCTGGAAAAGCACAGCAGGTCAGGCTGGATCCGAGGAGCAGGAAAATTGACGTTTCGGGTCGGAGGCCTTATTGTGGACAAGTGAAAGCTGTGCCTTTTGTACTCGCAGCATTCTGGCATGTTTCGGGTCTGTTGTCAATTGATTCGGTGTGGCAGGTGTCAGCAGTAGGAAGGGCTTAAGTGGCCAAAAATTAATCTTTGGTTTGGTCTTTATTGACACAATGATGGAGATGTGGGCGCCACTGGCCAGACAAAAGCTTACGACCCATCAGTAATTGCCCTTGAGAAATGGGTGGTTAGCAGCTGCTTTAAATACCACACATTGCCTTCCTCGACCCTTTTGGAGGGCATTAGCGAGACAACTATGTTGCTGTTGGTCTGAAGTAATACAAATCGGTTGTTCCTCCCGGCAGGGCATTTTTATGGAGGTCCAGTAGTTCTGTGATCACCGTAATCAGAGTCAAAAAGTGTGATGCTGGAAAAGCACAGCAGGTCAGGCAGCATCCGAGGAGTAGGTGAGTTGATGTTTCGGGCATAAGCCCTTCATCAGAATTGACTCTCCTGCTGCTCGGATGCTGCCTGACCTGCTGTGCTTTTTCAGCGCCCACTCTCAATTCTGATCTCCAGCATCTTCAGTCCTCACTTTCTCCTAGTCATTATAACAGAGATGAGCTTATTATGCATATTGTGCATCGAGTCATAGAAATGTACAGCATGGAAACAGACCCTTAGGTCCAACTCGTCCATGCCGATCAGATATCACAACCCAATCTACTCCCACCTGCCAGCACCTGGCCCACATCCCTCTAAATCCTTCCAATTCATATACCAATCCAGATGCCTTTTAAATGTTTCCTCTGCCACCTTATTCCATACACATACCACCCTCTGCGTGAAAAAGTTGCCCCTTAGGTCTCTTTTATATCTTTCCCCTCTCACCCTAAACCTATGCCCTCCAGCTCTGGACTTCCCATCCCAGGGAAAAGACTTATTTATCCTATCCATGCCCCTCAAGATTTTGTAAACCTCTATAAGGTCACCCCTTAGCCTCCGATGCTTTAGGGAAAACAGCTCCAGCCTGTTCAGCCTCTCCCTATAGCTCAAATCCTCCAACCCTAGCAACTTCCTTTTCTGAACCCTTTCAATTTTCACAACATCATTCCGATAGGAAGGAGACCAGAATTGCACGCAATATTCCAACAGTGGCCTAACCAATATCCTGTACAGCTGCAACATGACCTCCCAACTCCTGTACTCAATACTCTGACCAATAAAGGAAAGCATATCAAACACCTTCTTCACTATCCTATCTACCTGCGACTCCACTTTCAAGGACCTATGAACCTGCACTCCAAGGTATCTTTATTCAGCAACACTCCCTAGGACCTTACCATTAAGTGTATATGTCCTGCTAAGATTTGTTTTCCAAAAATGCAGCACCTCACATTCATATTAATTAAACTTCATCTGCCCATTGGCCCATCTGATCAAGATCTTGTTATAATCTGAAATAACCCTCTTTGCTGTCCACTACACCTCCAATTTTGGTATCATCTGCAAACTTACTAACTGTACCTCTTATGCTCACATCCAAATCATTTATGTAAGTGAAGGACAGTAGTGAACCCAGCACCGATCCTTGTGGCACTCCACTGGTCACAGGCCTCCAGTCTGAAAAACAACCCTCCTCCACCACCTTCTGTCTTCTACCCTTAAGCCAGTTCTGTATCCAAAAGGCTAGTTCTCCCTGTATTCCATGAGATCTAACCTTGCTATCCAGTCTCCCATGGGGAACCTTGTCCTACGCCTTACTGAAGTCCATATTGATCATATCTACCAATCTGCCCTCATCAATCCTCTTTGTTACTTCTTCAAAAAACTCAATCAAGTTTGTGAGACATGATTTCCCATGCACGAAGCCTTGTTGACTATCCCTAATCAGTCCTTGCCTATCCAAATACATGTATATCCTGTACCTCAGGATTCCCTCCAGCAACTTGCCCACCACCGACTTCAGACTCACTGGTCTATAGTTCCCTGGCTTGTCCTTTCCACCCTTCTTAAACAGTGGCACCGCATTAGCCAACCTCCAGTCTTCCGGCACCTCACGTGTGACTATCGATGATATAAATATGTCAGCAAGAGGCACAGCAATCACTTCTCTAGCTTTCCACAGAGTTCCAGGGAACACCTGATCAGGTTCTGGGGATTACTCCATTTGTATGCGTTTCAAGACATCCAGCACTTCCTCCTCTGTAATATGGACATTTTGCAAGATGTCACCATCTATTTCCCTACATTCTATATCTTCCATATCCTTTTCCACAGTAAATACTCATGCAAAATACTCATTTAGTATCTCCCCCATTTTCTGTGGCTCCACAAAGGCCGCCTTGCTGATCTTTGAGGGGCCCTATTCTCTCCCTAGTTACCCTTTTGTCCTTAATATATTTGTAAAAACTCTTTGGATTCTCCTTAATTCGATTTGCCAAAGCTATCTCATGTCCCCTTTCTGCCCTCCTAATTTCCCTCTTAAGTATACTCCTACTGCCTTTATACTCTTCTAAGGATTCACTCGATCTATCCTGTCTATACCTGACATAACTTTCTTCTTTATCTTAACCAAACCCTCAATTTCTTTAGTCATCCAGCATTCCCTATACCTACCAGCCTTCCCTTTCACCCTGACAGGAATATACTTTCTTTGAACTCTCGTTATCTCATTTTTGAAGGCTTCCCATTTTCCAGCCGTCTCTTTACCTGCGAACATCTGCGCCCAATCATCTTTTGAAAGTTCTCGCCTAATACCATCAAAATTATAGTTTCTCCAATTTAGAACTTCCACTTTTAGATCTGGTCTATCCTTTTCCATCACTATTTTAAAACTAATAGAATTATGGTCGCTGGCCCCAAAGTGTTTCCCCCACTGACATCTCAGCCACCTGCCCTGCCTTATTCCCCAAGTATAGGTCTAGTTTTGCACCTTTTCTCGTAGGTACATCCACATACTAAATCAGAAAATGTTCTTGTACACACTTAACAAATTCCTCTCCATCTAAACCTTTAACACTATCGCAGTCCTAGTATATGTTTGGAAAGTTAAAATCCCCCAGCATAACCACCCTAATATTCGTCCAGGTAACTGGGATCTCCTTACAAGTTTGTTTCTCAATTTCCTTCTGACTATTAGTAGGTCTATATACAATCCCAATAAGGTGATCATCCCTTTCTTATTTCTCAGTTCCACCCAAATAACCTCCCTGAATGTATTTCCGGGAATCTCCTCCCTCAGTACGTTGTAATGCTATCCCTTATCGAAAACACCAATCCCCTCTTCTCTTGCCTCCCTTTCTGTCCTTCCTGTAGCATTTGTATCCTGGAACAGTAAGCAGCCAGTTCTGTCCATCCCTGACCCAAATTTCTGTAATTGCTAGGATATCCCAGTCCCATGTTCCTAACCATGTTCTGAGTTCATCTGCCTTCCCTGTTAAGCCCTTTGCATTGAAATAAATGTAGTTTAATTTATTAGTCCTACCTTGTCCCTGCTTGCTCTGACTGTTTGACTGGCTTCCGCTCTCTGTTCCTCCACACTGCCAAGAATCCTGTCTTTAATCCTATATTCAGCATTCAAGTTCAACCTTCCAAAATGCATCACTTCGCATTTATCCAGGTTGAATACCATCTGCCATTTCTCAGCCCAGCTCTGCATCCTGTCTATGTCACGCTGCAGCCTGCAATAGCTCTCGATACTATCAACGGCACCTCCAACCTTTGTGTCATCTGCAAATTTACGAACCCACCCCCCAACCTCCTCATCCAAGTCATTTATAAAAACTACAAAGAGCGGAGACCCAAGAACAGAGCTCTGCGGGACCCCACTCAAAATGGCACGGTGGCACAGTGGTCAGCACTGCTGCCTCACCGCGCCAGAGACCCGGGTTCAGTTCCCGCTTCAGGCGACTGACTGTGTGGAGTTTGCACATTCTCCCCATGTCTGTGTGGGTTTCCTCCGGGTGCTCTGGTTTCCTCCCACAGTCCAAAAATGTTCAGGTCAGGTGCGTTGGCCATGCTAAATTGCCCGTAGTGTTAGGGGTAAATGTAGGGGAATGGGTCTGGGTGGGTGCGCTTCGGCGAGTTGGTGTGGACTTGTTGGATCGAAGGGCCTGTTTCCACACAGTAAGTAATCTAATCTAAAAAACTGACCTCCAGGCAGAATGCTTTCCATCTACAACCACTCTCTGCCTTCTGTCAGCCAGCCAGTTCTGAATCCAGATTGCCAAATCTCCTGTATCCCATACTTCCTGACTTTATGAATGAGCCTACCATGGGGAACCTTATTGAATGCTTGCTGAAGTCCATATATACCACATTCACTGCTCAACCTTCATTGACTTGTTTTGTCACCTCCTCAAAGAACTCAGAGATTTGTGAGGCATGACCTGCCCCTCACAAAGCCATGCTGACTGCCTTTAATCATGGTATGCTTTGCCAAATAGTCATAAATCCTATCCCTCAGAATCCTTTCCAAAGTTTTGCTGACCACAGAAGTAAGACTGGTCTGTAATTGCCAGGGATTTCCCTGTTACCCTTCTTGAAAAGAGGAGCAACATTCGCCTCCTTCCAATCCTCGGTATGACTCCTGTGGAGAGTGAGGAGGCAAAGATCTTTGCCAGCAGCTTAACAACCTCCTTCCTCGCTTCCCAGAGCAGCCTAGGATAAATCTGGTCTGGTCCTATGGACTTATCAATCTTAATGTTTTCCAAAATTTCCAGCACATCAACTTCATCAATCATGATCTGGTCAAGCCTGTATTGTAACTCCTCAAAGTTCTCATTCACAACAAGGTCCCTTTCCGTAGTCAAAACTGAAGCAAAAAACTCATTTAGGGCTTCCCCTATCTGCTCAGATTCCACGCATAAGTTTCCTACGTTATCCCTGATCGGCCCTACCTTCTCCCTGATCATTCTCTTATTCCTTACGTTTGAGTAAAATGCCTTTGGGTTCTCCCGAATCCTTCTTGCCAAGCCTTTTTCGTGCCCCCTCCTGGCTCTTCTCAGTCCATTTCTAAGCTCCTTTCTTGCTAGCCTGTAATCCTCTAAAGCTGTTCTAGATCCTTGCTTCCTCCACCTTACGTAAGCTGCCTTCTTCCTTTCGACGAGAAGCTCCTCTGTTCTCATCATCCTTAATCTTACTCCTTCCTACCTGTCTCAGAGGGACAAACTTGTGCATCATTCGCAACAGCCAACTATGTGTTCTTCAATCTCTCTACTGCTATTAGGAGGTCTGTAGAAGACCCCTAATGAGGTGACTGCTCCCTTGCTGTTCCTAATGTCCACACATACTGACTCAGGAGACAAACCTTCCTCAACAACTTTCATTTCTGTAGCTGTGATGCCCTGTCTGATTAGCAATGCTACATCCCTTCCTCTTTTTCCAACCTCACTGTCCTTTTTAAGCATTCTAAACCCTGGAATATCAAGCAACCATTCCTGCCCCTGTGAAACCCACATCTCTGTTATGTCCACATCATCGTAGCCCCAAGTATTGATCCATGCTCTAAGTTCGTCACTCTTATTTCTGACACTCCTTGTGTTAAAGCAGACGCACTTTAACCGATCCCTTTGTTTCATCGCCTAAGAAACCTTCCCAATAGATTCACTACATCCTGTCACTGCCCCATCTGCAACGGCCCCCTCTCAATATGTGGCTCTGATTCCCACCCTCCTGCCAAACTAGTTTAAACCCTCCTGAATCACACGAGCAAATCTCCAACCCAGGACATTTGTGCCCCTCTAGCTCAGGTGCAACCCATCCTTCACGTACAGGTCCCACCTTTCCCAGAAGGCATCCCAATGGTCTAGGTATCTGAAGCCCTCCCTCCTTCCCCAGCCTCACAGCCACATGTTAAGCTGCATTCGCTGACTGTTTCTCATCTCACTATCTCGTGGCTCCGGTAGCAAACCTGATATCACTACTCTACCCATCCTGCTCTTCACCTTCCAACCTGACTCTCTGTAGTCACTGTTCAGATCCTCAGTCCCTTTCCTGGCTATATCATTGGTGCCAATATATACCATGATTTCTGGCTGCTCCCCCTCCCCCTTCAGAAACTTGTAAACCTGATCGGTGACATCCCGGACCCTGGCACCAGGGAGGCAACATACCTTCCGGGAGTCCTGATCCTGACCACAAAATTTCCTGTCAATCCATTTATTGAGTCTCCAACCACTAGAGCTTTTCTATTTTCCCCCCTTCCCTTCTGAGTCACAGTGCCAGGCTCAGTACCAGAGACCTGACAACTATGGCTTTCCCCTGGTAGGTCGTCCTCACCAGCAGTATCCAAAGTGGTATACTTATTGCTGAGGGGAATGGTTTCAAGGGATCCCTGCTCTGATCGCCAGCTCCCTTTCCTCCCCCTGACAGTAACCCAGCTGTCCTTATCCTGTGTCTGGGGAGTGACCACCTCCCTGTACATCCTCTCAATTTTCCCTCTCAGTCTTCCTGATGATCCGTAGTTCATCCAGCTCCAGCTCCAGTTCCCGAACTTGGTTTTCAAGGAGCTGGAGTTGGGTGCACTTCCTGCAGATGTAGTCGGCAGAGACATGTGAAGTGTCTCTCACCTGCCACATTCTGCAGGAGGAACATGCAACTGCACCAACCTCCGTATTTTGCTACTCTGAAAGCCCTCACAGAGCTAAACAAGGGAAGAGAAGAAAAAAAAGTGAGAAACCTGAAAACTTACCGAGTTTACAGACTTTTAGTAAGGTCAGAGGAGGTGGGTGGGAGGAAGGCCCTACGGTGTCGGGTCTCAGGCTTAGATCTCACCCACTTAAAAACTTCCCAGCAGCCCTCGTTTCTCTCTGCCCTCTCTCCTCGCCGCTCTGTTCAAAAAAATGTTTTATATTCAGCAGTCCTCTGCTTCTACCTCGCACCTCTTGGCAAATGGAGGCCCCGGTGTCTGAGATAAGTTTTTTAAACTGTTATACTCGCCTTCTCAGCAGTCCTTCGCTCCTTCCTTGCACCTTTTGGCAAATGGAGAGGTGCTGTTATTTTGACTTTTTCTTTCTCCAAAGTTCCAAAACAATGCAATTGCTGCTCCTGGAATTCGAGGAAATCACCTCCAACACCTAAAATACCTCAAAAAAGGAGCAGCCTGTTACAGCCAGAAATTTTTCCCGTCCTCCATCTTGGATTACCAGGCCTCTGGATTTCTAGTTCAGTAACATACTCACTCTGCCAATACACCCTCTAAGAGAAAAGCAACAAATTGGATAGCCTTCAATGATTTCATTTGGTTTAATTGTTGGTTCACACTAACTCTGATCAGTGGAAAGTTCTCTGAGAAGGAAGGGTGTAGCAAGGAGACACCACCTCTGACATTCTGTTGCTGTAGAGTTTACAGTTTTCTCAAAACGAAAGGATGTCAGCTCCTTGGGAAGGAAACCCCGGGGCAGAATCTTGTTGTGGTCTGTCTTGCCAGCAAAGCAGGAAGTGGACTGAGAGGGATAATGCCTAAACTGTCACATTGAAGAAAAGGGCCTTGCATGGTGTGCTGGAACTTGGCAACACATTACCAACTGGAGAGTAGGAGGGGACCAACTGGAAAGAGATGACAGAGAAACCAAGCAAATCTGAAGCTATTAAGACATGAAGGCATAGCACAGTGTGCAGGGAGGAAAGGGGGGAGGGTCACAGTTTAAATCATTAATGACAGTTAGATTCACTTTCACCCTTCCCTAGTAGTACTGGCATACAAGAGAAAATGCTTTTTTTGCAGACATGTATGTCGGGTTTGGCAACATCGCAGAGTGTACACAAAAAAATCAGGATAATATACAGCAGAACAGATTGCAGCCAGTGATGTGCAGGTGAAGTCGGATTGGTCAGATGTGGGATTAGGGAACAGGAAGGGGCTGGATAGTTAGGGTTAGGATCGATCATCAATTCTTTTGCATCTTCCCATCCGTTCAGAGCAGTTTCACTTTCTTTCATAGGTTTCAGGAGTTCTGTTTCCTCCTGTGATCCCTATGCCTTTCAGTGCTTTGTACAACAGAATACAGGTCATTTCACCATTAAATGTCTGTCTGTTCCAGCCCTCTGAGCTGAAGTACTTTTGTGATCTGCATTTTGAATGTCTTTTGTCAGTAAACATTTTGCTGTGTTACAGCCTCCATAACATTTCTAGAGGTCCTATTAGCTGTGTAAAGTTTTAGATGGTGCCTATAGAGAATGGGAAGGACAGATATGAATGGTTTGGCAGAAATTTTATTACTTAACAGGCAATCTTATTGGATGAACACAATCTGAATTCTGGGCAATTGGTAGACAGCCTGTTGGACTTTTCAGCATGGTACCCCTTGAATTCAAATTGGATTGGTCAAATAATCAACAAATGCTTCATTGCCATCAGGGTTCAATCAGTACAGGCTTGCTCAGTTGGGAAATAGCAATGAACAACTGACGGAAGGAAGATTGCTTTCTTGGAATTTGTTAATCGGATACAAACTGGATTACTGAGGTTGGGCAGCCTTTACAATAGAGGTCATTCAGCTGGTGGAATTTCTTCTGTAAATCCCTGAAACCCCTTTCAAGGCTCCTCCCAAAATCCCAACCTTCTCACCAAGCCTCATGCTCATCCACCCTTCCCGATCATCCCTTCTCTGCGCTGGAGTACATTATTGTCCACTTACAAAGTGTCGTGAGCAAGGGCTCAGAGATTTCAATGGTCAGATCACCTTTGGGACACAAGAGAGTGCACTTTCTCTCTTCCTCCTCTTTTGAAGGATTATTATTGCAAGTTTTCTTCCTGTCTTTAAGTGTGACATTCCATGGAGCTCTCTCTCTCTCTCTCTCTCTCTAGAGAGCCAATTAATTTATCTGCAAGTGTTTTTGCCTGTATTAGCCCTGTTTTAAATTTTTAATTACAAGTTAAAAATGGTGATAGTACTTCAAACTTCTGAACTGTGGTCATGTCAAGAGAAACATTACTGAAGAGAAACAACATAATCTTATTATTTCAGGTCAATGGTCAATTGTCTGAACCCGGCACTATTAAATCTGTTTCACCCTTGTCAGTTGCTACTCAACCTACAGATTGATTTCAGATTTACTTAGTTGCAGTTTTCCAGGGTCTACCATGTTCTATCTTTCGGGTGAAAATACTTGACAAGCTGTCCCTTAAATCCTAAATTCCCAAACTCCTTGGAAAATGACTGCAAAATCGGAGAATAATCTATATATAAGAAACAAAGTTAAAAATCACACACACCAGGTTATAGTGCAGCAGGTTTATTTGGAAGCACTAGCGTTCGGAGCGCTGCTCCTTCATCAGTGCTAGTGCTTCCAATTAAACCTGTTGGACTATAATCTGGTGTTGTGTGATTTTTAACTTTGTACACCACAGTCCAACACCGACATCTCCAAATCATATAAGAAACAAGTTGCTTATATTTTAAATTTATTGGATTTGGAAGTCAGTTTGTCTGCAAAATCTACAAATCTAGCCGTAAGGAGCAGAAATCAGCAGCTTCACTAAGTCCAACTCAGACACATCTCTCCAACTATCAGTTTTGCAGACAATTGTTATACTGCTGCTTGAGTAATGGATAAGCAGCAGATAATTGTGCTCAGTAATACGTGCCCAGCAGATCATGTTAGCATCATTGTCACTCTCTGGAATCACACCATTGTCCCAGTCACTATGTAGAGCTTGTTCGCCAGTTCAATCGACCTCCAATCGGGCACAATCCCTCTGAGATTTTCCTGCTCCTCAGATGCTGCCTGACCTACTGTGCTTTTCCAGCAGTACTCCGATCTAAATCCCCACATTCCCTCTGAGAACCATTCATAATGAATTAGTAAACTTTTGTTTGTAGAATGGATTGGTTATTTTGTCATACCAGAATACAAGAATGTAAGAAATAGGAGCAGGAGCAGAACCCCTTGCCAGTCCAGCCTGGTGCATCATTCACCATGATCTTGACGATCCTCGGGCTCCAACTCTCCTTTCTGCTTGAGATCAAAAAATCTGTCTGTGTCAGCGTTAGATATGGCACATCAACAATGGCACATCTGGGGTGAAGAATTCCAAGCATTCACACCCATTTAAATGAACAAGTTTCTCCTCACTTCAGTCTGAAATACTGGATCCTTTCTCAGGAGGCTGTGTCTGCATGAACTACATTCCCTAGTCAATGCAACAAAGCAACATGTCAGTATCTACCCTGTCAAGTTCCTTTGGAATTCTCTATGTTTCAATGAGATCACCTCCTATTCGTCTAAACTCCAGGAATTGTACAGCTGAGTTACTCAACTCGCTCATCATGTGACAAACCCTCTCCTCCCAGGGACCAATCGAGTGAACCTTCCTTATTTCCTTATTTCAAGTATCCTACAATGAAGGCCAACATGGTATGTGAATAGGAAGAGTTTAGAATGATATGGGCCAAGTGCTGGGAAATGGGACTGGATTAGTTTGGGATATCTGGTCGGCGTGAATGGGTTGGACCGAAGGGTCTGTTTCCGTGCTGGACATCTCTGTGACTCTCTGACTGTATGCCATTTGTCTTGATCACAGCCAGAGTGAGTGTATAGTTTGGGAAATTTGGAGACAGTGTGGGAATTCAGTGCAGAGGAGAAGAGGTGCATTTTCCTTGCTTTATATTGGGCTCATGGTTTGTAAGGTTTTTATATCAGGATAAACTGAAGCTCAGGATCAGGGGCCCAGCACGAAAGACCGTAGATTCATTGGTTGGTGATAGCAACTAATTTGACTTTTATAGGCTATTTACCAATTAAAGGTAAATAAGGAAAATATTTACTAGCTACAAACTAAAATTTCCAGTACGAAATTGTTCAAAATCAAATTAAGAACCAAGTAATTAAAATAGAGATGTGGCTAGGTGATGTGTTGTTCCTGCATGATGTGGGAGCTGGTGAACCCCACTGTGGTTCATAGTGATCCCATCTGTAGCAAGTGTTGATTGCTCGAGGAACTCCAGCTCAGAGTCAATGAGCTGGAGTCTGAGCTTAGAGTCAATGAGCTGGAGTCTGAGCTTAGACGCTGCCACACATCAGGGAGGGGGAGGGTTGTCTGGATGGTGTGTTTCAGGAGGCTGCCTCATCCCTTAGATTACTTACCTCAAATTCAGTCGGTGGTCAGGGACGGGAGGATATGACTACAAGCAAGGCAAGTAGAGGAAATCAGATGGCAGTGCTGAAGGAATCTCAGCCTTTGAGCCTGTCTAACACATATGAGATTCTTGCTGTCTGTGTGGAATAGAGTGGCGACTGTGGGGAGGGTGAATAAACTGACCATAGCATGGACTCAGCCGAGGTTATTAATGTACACATTCAAGAGTGGGAGAAGAGTGAAATATAATTATGATCAGGGATAGTATTGTAAGGGGAATAAACACAGTTGTCTGTGGCCGAGATTGAGAGTTTGAAAGTTTGTATTATCTGCATGGTGCCCAGGTTCAGGATATTTCATCTGGGCTGCAGAGGAACCTGGAATCGGAGGGGGAAGATCTAGTTGACGTGGCCCATGTGGATACCAATGATGTAGGTAGAAAGAGGAAGGAGATTGTGCTGAAGGAATAGGAGCAGCTAGGGGCTAAATTAAAAAGCTGAACTAAAAAGATGGTAATCTCTGGATTAAAACTGAGCCCCAGCAAACTGACACAGGGTTAACCAGATTAAAGAGGGAAACATTTAGCTCTAAGGTTGATGGGAAAGAAACAGATTTGAATTCATGGGACTTTGGCACCAGTACTGGGGAAGGAGGGAGCTTTTCTGTTGGGAAAGTCTCTACCTGAATCATGCTGGGACCATAACTAGGGCTGTGGATAGGACTTTAGACTAAATAGTGGGCCTGACTTTAGGAAAATTATGTAAAATATTGAATTTGGCGAGGGCTCAGCAGAGGTTATTAATGTTTCCAGAATAAGTAACAGGACAAAGAGTATGGAAAGGGTCAGGAATCTAATTTTGGGCGCAGCAAATGAGGTGACAACTATGAGAAGGGGTGGTGCAGTTAATGCAGGACTGAAGGTGTTGTACTTAAATGCATACAGTATACAAAACAATGAGCAGATTGAAATTGGTAGGTACGATGTTATGGGTATCATGGAGACATGGCTGCAAGGAGATCTGGGCTGGGAACTAAATAACCAAAGACACGTGTCCTATAGAAAGGACAGGCAGGTGGCCAGAGGGGGCAAGGTGACATTGTTAGGAAGAAACAATATTAAGTCGATAGCAAGAAGTGACGTGGAGTCAGAAAACGTAGAACCTATGTGTGTAAAGTTGAGTGACTGCAAAGGGAAAACTGGCTCTGATAGGAATTGTGTACAGGCCTCCTAATAGTAGTCAGGGTATAGGGGAGAAAATAAATCAGGAGGTAGAAAAGGCAGGTAAGAAAGGCATAATTATGGGGAACTTCAATGTACTGGGGAACCTGGGAAATCATGTTGGTAGTGGATCTCAAGAAATGGAATTTGTGATGTATCTACAAAGTGGCTTATTGGCGTAGTTTATGGTGGATCCTACTAGGGAACAGGGAATTCTGGATTTGGTGATGTGTAACAAGGCAGACTTGATTAGGGAGCTTAAGGTGAAGGAATCTCTGGGGGCAGTGGCCATTATATGATAGAATTCGTCCTGCAGCTTGAGAGGGAGAAATTGAAATCCGATGTATTGGTATTACAACTGAGTAGAAGTGACCACAAAGACTTGAGGGAGGAGCCGGCCAGAATTGATTGGAGGGGGAGCCGAGCAGGGAAGATGCTAGAACAGCAGGGGCAGGGGTTTCTCGGGGGGTAATTCAGGAGGCACAGTAGAAATTCATTCTAAGGAGGAAGAAGCAAACGAAGGGAGGATAAGACAACCATGGCTGACAAGGGAAGTCAGGGACAGCATAAAAGCAGAAGAAAAAGCATATAATATGGTGAAGATTATTTAGAAGCCAGAGGATTTGGAAGCCTTTAAAAAAACAGCAAAGGATAACTAACAAAGCAGAATACTGAGAGGCTTGGATAGATTGGACATTGAGAAGATGTTTCCTCTATAGAAGAAACTAGGATGCAAGGGTACAGCTTCAGATTGAAGGGACAATCCTTCAAAACTGAGATGAGGAGAATTTCCTCAACCAGAGGGTGGTGAATCTCTGGAGGTCAAATCGTTCAGTTTATTTAAGACAGAGATAGATAGGTCCTTGATTGGTAAGGGATCACTGGTTACAGGGAGAGGGCAGGAAAATGGGGTTGAGGAATATATCAACCATGATCGAATGGCAGAACAGACTCAATAGGCCGAATGGCCTAATCCTGCTCCTTTATCATTTGGTTTTATGGGCTTCTGAATTAGGAGATAGTGAGGACTGCAGATGCTGGAGAAGTCAGAGTCGATGAAGTGTGGTGCTGGAAAAGACAACATCTGAGGAGTAAGAGAGTCGAAGTTTTGGGCTTGACTCTTCATCAGGACCCTGGCTGTCTTGCCCCTCAGATGCTGCCTGACCTGCTGTGCTTTTTCCAGTGCCATGCTTTATTGACTCTGGCCTTCTGAATTGCTTGGCATATCTGCACACCTCGTGCACCCAAGTCTCTCTGAACATCAACATCAACACTTATAAGTTAAATGTTCAAGCATGGTATAGATATTCTATTTTTCTATTCTGATGATAAAAGTCAATAGCTTCAAATTCCTGCCGCATTATGCTCTATCTTCCATTTATTCTGCCTGCTCACTTAACCTATCTGTCTGTATTTGCATCTCTGTGCTCTACTCACATCTTACCTTTGACTTAGCTTTGTAGCTTAGCAGACTTAGATACATTACTCTCTATCTCTTCATCTAAATCATCAGTGTAGATTGTAAATTGTTGAAGTCCCAGCATTGATCCTTCCAGAATTTCATGTGTCATTGTGTGCCAATTTGAACATGTCTTATTCATGCCTATGCTTTGTTTCCTGTCAGTTCACTAATCCTCTAACCAGGTTAATCCAATACCCCTATTCCATGAGTCTTTACCTTCCCTGTTAATCTTTTGTGTGGCACCTGAGTTTTTACCTTTTCGAAATCCAAGTATATGACAACTACTGATTCCCCTTCATCAACCCCACTGTTTACATCCTCAAAAAACCTCCGTGTCTTCAGCAAACATCATTTCCCTTCCATGAAGTAACGTGACTATCACTTTTCATGGTTTTTTTTAAGTGTATTGTTAAATCTTTCTTACTGATAGATTCTAGCACTTTCTCAATGATTGTGACAGGCTAACTGGCCTGTAGTTCCCTGTTCTCTCTCTCTCGCTGCTTTTGTTAAGGCGTAGGGATTCATTTTCCTACTTTCCATTGACTAAGACAGTTCCAGAATCTAGGGAATTTTGGAAAATCATAACCAGTGCATCCACTATCTACAGGAAACCTCATACTGTGAATAAGGTAAAGTGAGTGATCGGTCGTATAATGGCAGAGGGTGCTGTTGCCAATTATCAATCTTCCCACTTAATTTTGATTATGTTTAACTCAGGCAGAGAAGTGCATCGCCTACCGCCAATTTTGTATAGTGTATCTCCTGCGTACTCCATATCCCACGATACAGCATACCCATGTGGCCCCCTTTGAGCTGATGTTGTCATGAACATGTTTATGGATTTTGGTATAATCCCTGGGAGAAGGCGTAGGCATTGCTGTCACTCATAGCCAACTGCATGGTGTGTGAGCGCCAATGGACTGAAAGGTTTTGACGTGCGCAGCAGTGTTTCTGTAAATATTATGGTTGTGTTAAACCCATTACTGTGCTTCATTTCAGTTGCCTTGAAGAACCACAGCTGTAACAAGATCGCCGATGGAAGCGGTAACCATGGCAACAGGAAAGTGTTGGGATTGGCGGACGGTGTCCTGCCAGAGGGAGAGCTTTTATTACAGGTCAGTGCTTTAGGCTAGATAGCTGGTATGGCCCAGTTAATGCTGAGATATGCACCACTCCATCATTTAGTTCCCCATGTATTAAGGAGAATAAACCTTAATAAAAGAACTCTGATTGTAAAGGTCACCATAGCGTGAAACTAAAAGAATTTTTCAGCAAGTTTTTTATGCTCTGGTTATTTGCAGAATGCAAAACAAAAAAGCTGAGTTTCCAATGGAAGATAAGTAGATATAATGGAAGAAGTTGGCAGCAGTACAAGTGGAGTCTGGCATTGGGTTAACTTAAGACATGATTAACTCTGGCAGTTGTAAATTTAGCCAGTTAAGAGGACCTGCCAACAGGATCATCAGAGAGCCTGAGTGACCCTCAGCGTTTGAGACAAAGCTCCACCACACTTACACCGCCACTCAACCGTTGAACTGTCTTTTCTTGACAGAAGCAGCTGAAGATCAGGATCAAAATCCTGAGGCTCCCCCCCCCCCCCAATGGAGTTGTGGGTCTAGCTACACCAAGCGGACCGCAGCAGTTCAAGAAAACAGCTCGCCATCACCTTCACAAGGGCAGCTAGTTTCTGTCTGTCTAGAGCTTGTATATTCTCCCCGTGTCTGTGTGGGTTTCCCTCGGGTGCTCTGGTTTCCTCCCACAGTCCCAAGATGTGCAGGCTAGATGGATTGTCCGTGCTTTATTGCCCCATTGTGTCCAGGGCTGGGCAGGCTAGGTGGATCACCCCTGGGGAACGCAGGGTTACAGGGATAGGGCCGGGTCCAGGTGGGATACTCTGTGGAGGGCCAGTATGGACTCCTTTGGCCAAATGGCCTGATTACACACTGTAGGGATTCCATGAAGTAAGGCAGTCATTTAAAGTTGCAATGGAGACCAGATATCAAGAGAACAGGCAGCTACACCAGCCTTTAAGCACTGGCAATGTGATTGAGTCTCCGGGCTGCCTACCTTTCATCCTCCATTCCTTGTAAAGCTTCATTCAAGCCAAGATATGAAGCAATCACAAGTTGAGGTATTGGGGGTGGGGAGGAGGGTGGATTCAATGTTTTGGAGGGACAGAGCAATGAACTTGACCTCATTTTGTCAGCAAACCAAAAGCAACAGGAAAAGGTGATCAAACACAGCATGGCACATAACTATTAAAGAAATCAGTTTCTGAGTTTCTTTGCTGTGGGTGGTTGCATACACTAAACTCTTAGCTCAATTATTTCTGTCAAAATGAGACAGGAGCTGACAACACCTTTAACATTACAATTCCTGCTTCTTCCTAATGAAGGTGAAGTCCTCAATGCCAATCTCAGGGAGGATATTGAAGAATAAATCTACTGAAAAACGGGAAAAATAGCAGCCAATAGGGGTGCCCTGGAGAAGGAAGAAAGACATCGATGCCACACATGAAAAACTCATTGACGCATGCAAGCTAAAAAATGACTGAAAGGATTTCTAATTGAAAAACAGCTAAAAACTAAAAGGATTTTAACGAACAAAAGACACCACAGCGATTCTCCTTCTTTCAGTTGAGAGAGTGAAGTAGAATCCACTGCACTGCGGCCCAAGACCATTGTCTTGCAAACACCGCACTGTCAATCTCAAATTTTAAAAGCCTTGCCCAGTAAATTGCAGCAGGTATACCTGAAACTGTCATCTTCTGGGATGCTTGCCCCCTCAAGGGGCTGGAGGAAGGACATTAGCTACTTGTAAATGATTAATTAATCATCCTTACGTTTGTTTGTCACTGTGGTCATAGATCATTTGGAGGTATTCTAATGTATTGTGCAGGCAGATGTATTTAATTGTGAATTGCACATGTGCTCAAGTGTCCGTACATGCCCATGGATGGAATGTGAAGCCCTCACTCAACGTGAATTTGGAGATGGGGGAAGATTTGATCAAAGATTCTCTCAAATGCTACCTTTTGATACTTGGTTGAAATACTTTGGCTTTTGGAGCATACATGTTCATTCTCTGCATTAAGTTTAAAGGCACAACACACAGGGAATCATTCATTTCTTAGACACCGCTGTACTTATGTTGGCACACGTTAGCATAGGTTAGCAGCAAAGCTGTTTTTCAGAATAAGTGATACACTTCTACATACAAAAAGGTGTCACCTTGAACACACCCCAAATAGCAAATGAATACAGCTGCATGTTTTTAACCAGGCAGTTATAGTTAGTGGAGGGTGAGGGAGTGTATGTGTCCTTACCCTGCCCACTGTCTCTCTCTGTAGTCTCTTATAGCTTTGAGTGGTTGCTCAAATGCCCAAATAACGTCTGTGGCCTGTTGTATAATTTTATTTTTCCTTGGGATGTGTGCATTGCTGGGGCAGCTTTCAGAATGAAGGTCCTGCATGTCACTCCTTCCTGCCTGACTGGGATATCCAGACCCTGAAGAGTGCTTTGAAAATTAGTTTGAATTTTCTTAGACGAGAGCATGAAAACCTCTTTCAATTCTGGCATCAACTCCACCAGTGAATTTTCCTTTTCATACTACCTACCTATTACTGAAAGCTGAACCGTCAATCAATTCTGAGTTGCAGGAAATCCAAAGCTGATGGTGTGAAGTTGGGGAATTCTCCCACTCTCCTCAAACTGACCACATTAGACGCCTGTGGGACCAACACATCTGCAGAACTGTGATTCTTCAATTGCGTAAATACTGTTAGATTTAATCAAGTCCAGGACATCTGTGTGGCTGGGGATTATTTTAAGGTATTCCAGGCAGTGTGGAACTGAAAGACTGTCTGCCCCTCCTCCTGCAGCTAATGAATCACCAGGCAACAAGTGGAGGAGTTGGGAAGTCACTGTGATAACTCAATGCAGCATCTGCTCTGATCATCTTTATCGATGAATATGAAACCCTATTTAACACTCTACTCCACGTCAGTAGACTTGCATTTTCGGTGAACTTTAGTCTTCGTATTATCTGTTGCTTGCTTTATAGCACAGAAACAGTTCATTCTTTCTCCACAGGAATCTTCTCCTGCTCCTATTTCATGTCACCCTTTCAACATAACCTTCTGTTCTCCTCATGCGTTTGTGTTTATTTGGCATCTCTGGAGTGAAAATGTGCAAATCACCGAAAATAATTCCCTGTGGACATGGGTTCCAAAATTTCTCACTACTCTGGGTAAAGAGTTAAAGAACCAGGAGTAAGCCAATCAGACTTTGAGTACACTCCAGTATTTAATGAGGTCATGGTTCATCTTCTGCCTCAATACCTCTTTCCCCTACATTATCCTTTGATTTCCTCATGTAGCCATTTGTTAATATGAGGCTTATGTATATTCAATAAGTGAGCTTCCACAGCCCCCTGCTGCAGGGAATTCCAGAGATTGCCACCCGCCGATTGAGGAAATTCCTCCTCCGCTCAGTCTGAAATGACTGACCTCTTCTTCTCAGTCTGCATCCCCTTGGTTCTCGATTCCACCCCCACCCCCGGTCCCAACTGGAGGAATCTTCCTCCTGCCTCTACACTGTTAAGCCTTGAAGTGACAACCTCCCCATCTCAGGTAAGGTGGGCAGCTGGCAGAAGCCGATATGAAAAGTTGCTGATGCAGCATTCGCAATACGTGAATTTTAGCTCATTTTTCTGATTGGAATAGGGTTCAGCTCAGGGACAGTGCCCATGACCGTGTCTCTGTGGCTGTCATTTCACAAGTTGCGACCGAAAAGCCATCAGCTTTTGATCGATGTTCTGACGGAGCAAAAGCTGTCAGAAACGTGCCAAAAAAGCCTCAAACATCTTGAATTGGAAGGAAGTGAACTTCAAATCATTGCAAATGTCCTTCCTGCTGCTTCATTCTCTGATTAAAAAGGACAAAAATGTTCTTTTTTTTAACGTTCTACAGCTTCTGTTCATAACATAAAAGAGACTGAATGGTGTTAGATGCTGGAGGGTTAACTGGACTTATACTGAAATGGAGCATCATGATTCAGTTAGCCCAGTGGGTGAATATACAAGTAAGTATTACACTGTGTGGAACACTATGAGAGTGTATGTATGGTATGGTGCTGTTTGATGCCATACTGAATGGTATAATATGCCATTAAAGTGTATGGTATGGCACTGCATGTATCGAATGATATTGAACTGTACCTATTAGCATGGTATTTCAGGATATTGTATGGTATGGTATGGACTGGTACTCTACAGTATGATATGATACAGTACAGCATGGCATTGCCCCATATACCATGTGTTAATATTGAAGTATAAATGTGTAAATTAGCTCACCGAGCTGGAAAGTTTGTTTTCAGACATTTCGTCACCATGACTAAGTAACATCATCAGTGAGAGTCTCCGGTGAAGTGCTGGTGGTATGTCCCACCTCTCTATTTATAGGCCTTGGTTTCTTAAGATGGGTGATGTCATTTCCGGTTCTTTTTTTCCAAGAGAAAGTAGATAGGATCTAAATCGATGTGCTTATTGATGGAGTTCTGGTTAGAATGCCACGCTTCTAAGACTTCTTGTGCGTGTCTTTGTTTCGCCTGTCTAGGATGTGGGTGTTGACCCAGTCAAAGTGGTGTCGTCCTTTGTCTGTGATTGTGCGTCGAGTCATTTGGTGGCTAGTTGATGTTCATGTATCCTAGTGGCAAGTTTCCTGCTAGTTTGTCTGATGCAGTGTTGTTTACAATTCTTGCATGGTATCTTGTAAATGACGTTAGTTTTGCTGGTAGCATTGAAGTATCTAAGATTGTATGAAATGGTATTGTATGATAGGTTATGTGTTTTATAGTGCAACTGCAACTGGCCTCTGACCAAACTTTGGGAAGTATTTTAGGGTGTGCTAGAAAGGAAAAACAGAAGGTAAAGAAGATTGAGACATTTCGGGAAAGAATTACATTGCTTGGGACTGAGGCAGGGGAAGGCTCCGCCACCAATGAGCAAGTGATTAAAATCAGGGATGTATAAGGGGCCAGAATTGGAGGTGCATTGAGCCCCCATAGTGTTGATGGTCTGGAGGAGGTGAGAGAGACTGTGAGATGGCGGAGATAGTGAGAATTCGAATCATGAAGGGAATTACACTTGTCTTCAACGTATTAAAGTCGCTGATGAGTTTTTGTTTTATGGAGGAGACCTACCTTTTGCCAACGGGAGAAAATTAGAATAACGACTTAATATTTGTTGAGGAAAAATGTGAACCAAGTAACAATCTCAGATATAATGTGTTTTCAATATACACTAACCAAACACATGGGAACCCATTCCATTAAGTTTTGCTTTAACATAATAGCAGTGGGGGTGAACTTGGCAGCAAGAGAAAAAGATTCGACTTGTCAGTTTTGGCATTGTGCTTGGAAAAATATTGTTCCATTATTTCTTCCTCTCCACGAGTTCAGCTTTTGCAAAACTGTGTTCTCTTTACTGTAAGAATTCTTAACGATTGAACTTTGCGCCAGCGAGCAGCTCGGGATGAAAGAGATTCTTTTGCCAGTGCGTGGGACCCTCATATGTCAGAGAGCTTTGTGACTCACAGATTTCCAGCTTTTGTAATGTCAGAAAGTCAGAACCACCCGTGTGTGTTTACAGACCAGAAGGACACAGTTTTACAGCGGTGGTGACATCTGGTGTTGAAACTTTCCCCACGCGCTACCACCCAAACACTAAACCTCAATTGATCAATTCTCATCTGGTGTGGTTTCAGAAAGGCCCAACATTCAGTCACTGGCTGCTCTCAGAGAGCAGTTGTCAAAGCATGAATGTCCCCTCTTGCTGCTCCCCTTGCAACCATCGCTCCCCAGGCTAGCAGAAAAGAAAACGTGCAATGTTGCTTCGCACCTGACACAACCTGGGACATCGTAAAGCACTTTTCCAACTAGTGAAGGATTTGTGAAATGTTGCAGAGTTGGAATCTTGCAGCCGATGTACATACAGCAAAGTCCCATGAATGGCAATGATGGTAATGACCCAGTCCTCTGATATTGTGATGCTGTTTGAAGGATAAATATATCTGGCAGCGCATCAGGGGACTGCCCCCATCCTGCTCTTCTTCAAAATAAGCCCAAGGGATCTTTGTATTCACCCACAGAGAGAGCATTGATTTCACATCCCATCTAACTGTACAGCACCTCCAACTATGCAGCACCTCCTCAGTCCTGCACTCGAGTGGCAGCCTAGATTGTTGTGATAAAATCTCTGGAGTGGGACTTGAGTCAGACTCTGACTTAGAGATCTACTCACCACCGTCTTAGCTACAGTAGAGATGAGGAGTAATGAGGAGAGCCAATTGTTGTATTCTTGTCCTTGGAGCGGTGTAGTAGTTCAATCCAGTTAAATCGTTTTCTAGGCCACTTCGTAGAACTGGTGAGGGATGATCATGTTGGCATTGGTCTTGAGAGTTGCGTGTAGTCTAGACCTGGGTAACAACAATGGGTTCAGCAGCTAACAAAGATTGATAGCTAACCACCCTTGTGCCAACCACAATCTAACCAGTCCACACCCTCTTCACATGCTGTATAAATTGCTATCCCTTTTCTAAGGTTGATTTCTTGTGTCCCAGCCCTAAAGATCTAAAGCTTTGACTTTATGTCAATTCTAATAAATTATTTTTTTTGTACTGTTTATAATTATGCAATGTTTTCATTAGCTTATACTTTATTTTTATTGCAATTATCTATAACTAATGTTATGAATAATGATTATGTTTGATTTATAGCATTATTGTATTTGGCATCTGCCGCCATAATGATGTTATTTTAATAAGCCAGTTAGCTAATTATCATTTCATGTTCCTGTACCAATATTTTATTTCCCATGTTTCAAAGGAAGACTTTCTCAAGCTACCACGGGGAGGTTTGAACTCCCATGCTCTGCACTATTGATGTAGGCTTGTGAAGTTGTAGCTCTGCAGCAAAATCTCTGTGCTACCAAATTCCCCACCTTTACTCTACCTCTCCCTCCACTCCCCCTTCCTGCCATTGTGTTTGACATTGGGTTTATATGAAGGCATATTCTGTGGCCGTACCTCTGGTTGAGACATGGAGGGTGGTTATCTTGGTGAGGTTGAAGACAGGAGTAGCAGCCAGGGAATCCTACTCTTAGCAAAGGCTGTCAAAAGACTCTAAGATGTAGGAGCAGAAGTCTGCCCATTGAGTCCGCACCACTATTCAATGAGATCATCGCCGACCTGATAGTTCACAACTCAATTTTCCTGCCTTTTCCCCAAAGCCCTCGATTCTCTTAAAGATTGGAAAGGTAGACAGGAAAAAACTTTGCCCCTGATGTAGGGATCAATGTCTAGGGACATGGATTTAAAGTAAGGCTTATGTGAGGAAAGCACTTTTCACCCAGAGGGTGGTGGGAATCTGGAATTCACTGCTCATAAGGGTAGTAGAGGCAGAATCCCTCATAACATATAAGAAATGTTTAGAAGTGCACTTGTAATGCCAACGTATGCAAGGCTATGGGCAATGTGCTGGAAAATGGGATTAGAATAGTCAGGTGGTTGTTTTTAACTGATGGGACATGATGGGCTGAAGGGCCTTTCTCTGTGTTGAAGATCTCTATGACTGTATGACCTTAAGATTTGATTAAAAAGCCTTGAATATGCTTAAAAGATCCGGCCTCAACAGACTTCACAAACCCCTAAGACAAAAAAACCCTCCTCATCACTCTCTTAAATGTTCGGCTCTTTATTCTCCATTCTGCCCAACTGTACAACAAGGGGAAGCAACCTTTCCACATTTACCCTGTCACATTATTTTTAGAGGCGGGAAGAATTAAAGGGTACAGATGCTGCTTATTTACTATTCCACCGTCGGTCAATTTTACGCTGTGCCTGAGAGTCTTTGGGTGAGATACATTTTGAGACCATGTGCATTGCTCATGCCCACAGCCATTCCTGGTGGACTGCACTGTCACTTGCGTGGATTTCTGGGATGAAATGTGAGCCTCACCCCATTAGATCAGCAAGCATTTGTCCAAATGCAGTCAGTAGTGGCTCCTTTCTCCCATGGGAGAGATTGGGTTGCATGATCCCTATATGCAGTGAGACAGTGAATCAACAGCCAGCACTCAGTGGGCACAAAGATCAGAAGATCAGCTCAACAGGTATTGCCATTTGGCCCACACCTTGTTTCGCACAAAGTAAGTCCCATAGTGTGTAAGTGGTAGAGCTACAATGGGGCATTTCTTATTGGGTTTTATCACAGGTCTCAGAAACATCAAAAAAACCTCTTTGTCGTGCAGTGGATTTTTTTGAAGCATAATGACACCTATTTTGGGCATGATTCTGATGTTCAATTCACCCTAAGACAAAAAGATAAATGCACTGTCATGCAGATTGTTGTTAGCTTTACAATGTTGACCAGAAGCCCCAGGGAAATTCTCTGACCCTCACATAATGCCCTGGGATCTTTTAATGTCCAGTTTTATTGGGCTCACTGTTCGGTGTGCTGCCCTGGTTCAGTCAGTAGGATTCTCAACTCTGAGTCAGAAGGCTGTGGATTTAACCTATTCTGAGATGTGAACCCCTCGTCCAGGCTGATGTTTGAGTGTAGCATTGAGGAAGCGTTGCACTGCTAAAGCTGCTGTCCTTTCGATAAGATATTAAACTGACATTCCAACTACCCTCGCACATGGATGTAAAAGACGTCACTGTGAAGAGGGGCAGAGGGGGCTTCTCTTTGGTGGTTTGGGCACCATTTAACCCACAATCGATATCACAAAAAAAATGATCTGGGCATTATCACATTATACCAGTGACTATGCTTCAAAGTATACTCCATTGGCTTCCAAATAGCCAGTCGCCATGAAAGGTGCTATAGATATCTGGTTCTTTCTGTCATCTGAAGCCAACAACACAGTATGCTGTCAGTACCACCACAAACTCAATGTTGTTTGAACTTACATTATCTGTAGTTAGAGGAGAAAGTGTTCCCAACTAGTCTGCTATGAATTAATACGATCGAAGAATACGTCGCTACCTCCGAACAGCCCTAACTGCTACAAACAACCAATGCATTGCAAGTGGAGCTGCTGTTGTTAATTAAGCAACGATATAGCAATGATGCTTACATGTTATTATGGTGCTAAACTAAGGCAGCAAAGTCTGGCTAGTAGCTGACAGAAGCCAGTACCGAACTGGTCTGAGACTCAGCTTCCTCTGGGTGGAATGGTGTTTCAAATGGTGAAGTGTTAAATAGCAAGCACTGGTGGCCACTTTGAGTTGGGCAGTGTGAATGGATTGAAATACTGGCATGTTAAATAGATACAGTATTTTTAATCAGCCGTTATGTCACACGTCTAGGGCAGATGAAACCTGTTCCTGGATCCTCTAACCCAGAGATAAGGAAATTAAGACCGCACCATAAAAGCCCTGCTGGCATGAGTACATTATCCTGGTTAAGGATGTGTAAGGCATTAATTGATTACATACCCTGAGCACAAGGTAATTACCTATGGCACAGAGTACTGTCCCTGCCTCTAGGCTAGCTAGTCTGTGTTCAAGTCTGACCTGCCACAGAAGTGTGCAACACAAAGGCTGAACAGATTGAATAGAAATCATTTTTGTATGAGGAATGACTTCTGGGCATTGGGTGTTAGAAGGTGGGAGGCAGATACAGGTTGTGTAAATAAAGCAACTTTTATGGAAAGGTTATGCATCTAGTTTCATATTAACACCTGTAGCTCTGGATCCAATTAACAGAGTCCATCCATGATACATGGGAGAGGTGGTCACAGGAGATACTGAGGGCAGCAGAAGATTACCATTGACCTACCAATACCTAGGTTGGCATTGATTGTGAAATGAAGTCAGCCTTGTTCCAGGGAGGAAAGATTTTGGAAGCATTTTAAACTCAGATCTAGGATGTCAAAATAATGAGCTCTTTTCCAGGTCCTTGCTGAATATTAAATATCATGATGATTTAATCAGAAAGCTAAAGGAACTGCAGAATCAGAAACAAAAGATAGAAATTGCTTAAATAAAGGTCAACAGGTCGAGCAGCGTGGAGACAATTCAGAGTTAACATGTCGGGTCCAGTGCCCCTTCTTCAGAGCTAAGCTCTTGTTGTTGATTGTTGTAATGTAAATGAAATGTGCAAGAATACAAATGAATTTGGAAATGGGGACTTCAGCTAAAAATATTTGTGTCCTCCTGTTCTTTGAGGAAAGGTCATAGACCTAAAATGTTAGCTCTCTTTCTCTCTCCTCACTTAATGTCTGTCCTGTTGAGTATTTCCAATACTTTCTGCTTGGGTTTGAAAAGCACCGAGTTAAGGTATTGTTTGGTGTTGTGGTTCTGTTCGCCGAGCTGGAAGTTTTTGCTGCAAACGTTTCGTTCCCTGGCTAGGGAACATCATCAGTGCTATTGGAGCTTCCTGTGAAGCGCTGCTTTGATGTTTCTTCCGGTATTTATAGTGGTTTGTTCTTGCCGCTTCCGGGTGTCAGTTTCAGCTGTATTAGTTTGTATGTGGGGTCCAGGTTGATGTGTCTGTTGATGGATCTTCTTGCCGTTTCCGGGTGTCAGTTTCAGCTGTAGTGGTTTGTATATGGGGTCCAGGTCTATGTGTCTGTTATATTGTTTGGTGTTTATTCATTGGACCTCACAGTGGTCTCTCCGTGCTTGACATTCACTGAGTTAATCCTTGGGAGCCAGTACTGAGGAACTCAGGAGCTCATTATGATTCATGGACTGTTAAGAATGAATGAAAAGAAAGGACTGCAGTGTATTTTATCGAGTCTCTCCAAAATATTGCCTTTTTAAAATTTCAAACATATATATATAAAGATTTTTAAAATGAATATATTTGGTCGCAAATGCAGTTTGGTTCTGTGCAGTAGCATATCAAGGAAACAAACAAGCCATGAAGTTTGACTCTATCTAAACAAGCCAAAGGCATCTCATACTTGAACAAGACTATACGTGCTGAAGGACACACTAAAACTCGGAGTGACTGTTGCCATGGCACAGTGGGGAAAGACTGAGGTCTTCCTGTTGAAGTTAAATGGGGATCTGTTCAATTATTGGACCCCCCTGGTGCATCAAATGCATGTAAATATTATCTCTTCAAAATATTACCTGGCTTTTCTTTATTCCTCATATATTTTGTTCATAAAAATATAGTTGGTAACAAATGCAGTTTGGTAGCATATCAAGGAAACAAACAAACATCAGATTGGACTCTATCTAAACAAACCAAAGGCATCTCTTACTTGTACAAAATTATATGAACATTGTTATGGACCAGGCCAGACCCCCTCAAAACATTTTAAGAAGGTCGCCCAGACCTAACTTTTCTAGTTGTTTTAAGCAGATGTAGAGTCAATATTCCAATGGTGATGCAGCTGGCTCAACCACTTAGCTTTAAACAAAACAGAATTTATTTACAAGAGAACAAAAGAGAACAGAATATGGAATAACATAACCTATCTGAAAATCCAATCGACACAAAAACACAACTTGATGATGCTGTTCCAAATGCTTGCAACATCCCATCAATACCCCCTTGGGAAAAAAAAGGTAAAATCAAACACAGATTCTTACAGAAGAGATGTCAGAGGGAGAGAGAGGATCAGCATGGAGCTGCTTCTTCGGATCAGGAGCTTCTCTGGGTTCCCGGCTAAAACCTGACCAGCAGCTGCAAACAAAACAAACCAGAGGAAAGCTGAGCTGGGAGAACTGGTCACTCCCTTTCATTGTACAAGTGTTTTAGAAAAATACTTAAAAGCTTCTTCATGTAAATAAACCCAGACATATCAATGCTTCTGCTTTTATGACCCCTCTGAAAAAGAAACCAAGGACAACATAACCTTGTCAAAGGAGTAGCATCATCACAACATACATTTGGGGCACTATTTTTGTATTCCTTGATTTCCTTACTATTCAAAAATCTTTAAATTCTATTCTTGAAGATACTCAGCAGAAGTGCTTTCAAAGTCCCATGGGAGAGACAACTCAAAACACTTTTTAGATTAGATTACTTACAGTGTGGAAACAGGCCCTTCGGCCCAACAAGTCCACACCGACACGCAACCCACCCATACCCCTACATTTACCCCTTGCCTAACACTACGGGCAATTTAGCTTGGCCAATTCACCTGACCTGCACATCTTTGGACTGTGGGAGGAAACCGGAGCACCCGGAGGAAACCCACACAGACAAGGGGAGAACGTGCAAACTCCACACAGTCAGTCGCCTGAGTCGGGAATTGAACCCGGGTCTCAGGCGCTGTGCCACCGTGCCGCCCAAACTCTCTGAGTCAGGAAATTTCTCCATGCTGTTGTACAGGTTCAGGATGGAGGCATTCTACCTCCTGCGTGTAGCTGGTAGAGATACCAAATAAAGTTAACAGCTAGTAGTTATTGCAAACTACATATGTATCACTGAATCATATCTGTTTCTCTAGGAATCTACGCAAGATCTATTTTCTGTGTGATGTCTGACATCCTCACAGTGTATGACATAATTCACACTTTTCAAAAAAATTAACCTTTTCAGACCCTCAGACAATATTTGCCTTAGCCCTAAATGACCATCCATTTATCCTCAGAGTGTGAGCCTAATTTGTGACTCTCCACCAAGGAAGTCATCCCCCCAGCATCCACTCCGTTCTGTCTTTTAAGAATCTTATAGGAAGACACATGTTTTGGTCCCTGTGTTGAAGTTACTAGTCATGGTTTAAAGTTAATTGTTAAATTGGAACCTAAGTGACCTGTCTGTACATCTCTGAAATGGCGATCGTATAATTGTGGGTCTTTATGTTTCTAAGGGTAAAAAATGAGGTCTGCAGATGCTGGAGATCACAGCTGAAAATGTGTTGCTGGTTAAAGCACAGCAGGTTAGGCAGCATCCAAGGAACAGGAAATTTGACGTTTCGGGCCAGAGCCCTTCATCAGGATGAAGGGCTCTGGCCCGAAACGTCGAATTTCCTGTTCATTGGATGCTGCCTAACCTGCTGTGCTTTAACCAGCAACACATTTTCAGTCTTTATGTTTCTAAACCAGCAAACAAAAACTCTCAATTAAAAATGCATCAAAAACTCTCAATGCATCACCAGGCTGTTGGTTTTGATCAAAACCACAGATTATGTCAAGCACGTAGATGCCAAAATTAAGTCACAGAAACATAGAACCTGTTACAGTGTGAAAGCAGGCCATTAAGCCCATATCAAGTCTCAAAAGTATCCCACCCTAACCCACATTCTTACCCTATCTCTGTAACCCTCCACTTACCATGGCTCATCCACCTAGCCTGTACATCCCTGGGCACTATAGCACAACCAGTCCACCTAATCTGCACATCTTTGGACTGTGGGATGAAGCCCACACAAAGAACATGCAAACTTCACACAGACAGTCACCCAAGGCTGGGATTGAACCCAGGTCCCTGGTGCAGTGAGGTAGCAGTGATAGCTACTGTGCCACTCCTTTCTGCAGGATTGGCTGTAATCATTCCCTCCCTATGAGGGTAGCTTCAGGCACTGGTTAATTACAAAATCAGGAATCAAACTCAGGGATTGGTGTCATGTAAGGATTTCGGTTCAGTTGATTAATCAGCTTTTGCTCTGTTCTTGCTTTGCTCCCAGTGATCAAGTAATCCTTGTGCACTCTTTTGTACAGGTTATTATCCGTGGTCCTTAGTGTTAGTCTCTTGCCCATAGCTCGTGTCCTCTTCTCCTCACCTCATTCAGTTTCTACTTTGACTTTGCAATCCACCCATGTGATATTATACTGTATTACGAATCCCTAATGACCAGCATTGAATAAAAATAAGTGGATTAATCAAAGATTTACATTAAACTGCTGGCTTGCAAATACTGTCTTTTAGATTAAGTGATTCAGCTACCCAGAGTACACCAGACCCATTGTCTAAATCCAACACTGATGGAGGGTTTACCAATGTTAAGGAAATATCTCAGATTGACATAATGCAGTTGCTGAATCTGCTGTACTCTCAAGGTTTTCATTTGTATTGTTCAAACCATTGATTAATGTGCACCTTCTGACGTGTTACCTGGATTTTCACTCTCACATTGCATTGGTGACTAGTATTAATTTCCATATTGCTTTTTCTTCCAGGCTCTGAATGGGTTTGTCCTGGTCATCACAGCAGACGGACTTATTTTCTATGTTTCCCATACAATTCAGGATTATCTGGGCTTTCACCAGGTCAGTAAATAAAAATCACAGAAACTTCTGTTATTGAGCCTTAGAGATGTACAGCATGTAACAGACCCTTTGCTCCAACTTGTCCATGCCAACCAGATATCCTAAATTAATCTAGTCCCATTTGCCAGCACTTGGCGTATATCCCTCTAAACCTTTCATATACCCATCCGGATGCCTTTTAAATGCTGTAATTGTACCAGCCTCTCCCACTTCCTCTGGCAGCTCATTCTATACGCACACCATCCTCTGCCTTAAAAGGTTACTCCTTAGATCCCTTTTAAATCTTTTCCCTCTCACCATAAATCTATGTCCTCTAGTTTTGGACTCCTCTACTGTGGGGAAAAGACCTTATCTATTTGCTCCATGCATGCCCCTCAAAGTTTTATAAGCCTCGATAAGGTCACCCCTCAACCTTTTAACTTAAAGAGGGAGGTCAGTTGAGGTGGGTAACCTCACAGACTTTAAAGAAGAATACCTTTGAGTCCTGGACTAAAGTAATTCATGTTCAAGTGTAACAAGAGAGAGATGATATCCAGGCTTGGGCTGACAAGTGGCAAGTAATGTCCACGCCACACAAATTCTGGGTAGTGTCATGCACGGCCTGTGGCAAGAGTGGGAGCAGGGAGCCTGAGACGGTGTGTGTGTGTGTGAGTGTGAAGGAGGGATGGTGGGAGTAGGTGAATGGGGACGGAGCGGGGGAGCAGGCAGCCTGAGGTGGTATGTGTGTGGGGGGTTTGCACATTCTTCTTGTGTCTGTGTGTCTTTTCTCCGGGTGCTCCGGTTTCCTCCCAAAGTCCAAAGATGTGCAGGTTAGGTAGATTGGCCATGGGAAATTGCCCCATGCTGTCCAGGGATGTGCAGGTTAGGTGGATTAACCAAAGAAAATGCAGGGTTCGAGGGCAGGGGTGGTGGGTCAGAGTGGGATGCTATCTGGAGAGTAAGTGCGTACTTGATGGGCTCAATGGCCTGCTTTCACACTGTAGGGATTCTATGATCTCCTTCAGAACTCTGGGGTATAGTGCATCTGGCTTCCCAATCCTTTGCCTTCCTGTTAATCTTCATCTTTTCCTTTTCTTTTGCTTTTGTACCGTCCCTGTTTTTCCTTGTCAGCCATGGTTGCCTCATCCCCCCTTAGTCTGTTTCTTTTCTTTGGAATGAACGTCTGCTGTGTTTCTCGAATTACCCCTGGAAACTCTTTAAGCAAACTGAGATTGTTTACTGGTGAGGTTCCCTTTAGTGTTGACAACCCTCCAGGATTGACCTGGAGTCTGTGATATTTGAAGACCCAATTCCCAGGACGCTAGATTATGCAGCCCTGAAGAAAAGTCAAAGGCCCGTTAAGAAAGGAGTTCTCTCTGGCATTTGTTTTTTTTTGAAAATTTCTCTGTGCTATGTTTATAACTATTGTAAATGGGGAAGGAAAGGCAGTCAAGCAGCACTGAATTGGCAAAGGAGTCTTTTTGTTTTCCAGTTGGTGATAGGAGGCAGTGCATCACCAGGATGGATGTGTTAGACATCTAATAGAAGCTCAAAGCGAGGAGACCAGTCGGCTCTTTGAGCCTGTTTTGTCATTCAATCTGATCATGACTGACCTTCAGTTTCAATGCTCTTTTCCTGCTATCTCTGTATGCATGTCGTTGCCTTTTA
The DNA here is from genome assembly GCF_020745735.1 of Hemiscyllium ocellatum. Lineage (NCBI taxonomy): Eukaryota > Metazoa > Chordata > Chondrichthyes > Orectolobiformes > Hemiscylliidae > Hemiscyllium > Hemiscyllium ocellatum. The sequence continues at coordinate 94,644,597 of NC_083407.1, read as the reverse complement.
GATCTAAAAATTCATATCTAAAAGCTCAGTGGGTAGAGAATGGGGCAAGTCATGTGGTGAAAGCTCCATTGTTTTGCTACCCATCATTCCCTTTGCCTTGCTGCAGCACATTAGGACTTCCCCTCAGGCTAACATCTTGGAGAGAGCATTTTAGGCCCTGTGTCTTGCCTTCATCCAGAGTAGGACAAGAACTGACTCAAAAGGCAAAAGTCAGTCTTTAGCCAGGAAGAGCAATGATTTTTGATGTTCGGAGGGAGAGGTTGGGGGGAGTACTGCTGTTGGGAAGGCCACTGCTCAACACTGGGGCTTCAGGGCTACGGGTAGCTACTGACCAGGCTAATCCAGCTGGACATGTCTTATAGCTGGGGCTTTACGACCCCAGAGAAGCTCCTGCAGCTGCCTCATTGTCCACATTGTTAGGGCTCATCGTGGCTCTCTGTGTTTGAGGCCAGATTGAGTTGGGTTCCAGCAAGGAAGCCTTTCACTGAGTGGATCCTTTATTCTCGAACATACGTCCAGGCAAGTGTAATTACACCTGAACTGCCAACGGAGTTATTTCTTGGATACATCAGTTTAATCTGATGGTGCAGTCCAATTAGTTGTGCGTCTGCATCGTTAATGCTTACCACACCAGCAAGAAATCACTTTGAAATAAAAAAAAGGAATTTTCAAAGGACCAGCGATGATACTTTACGACAAAAGGTCTGACTTCATTACATTTTCAAATTCGCTAAGAAAGGGGATCTGCTCTCAATGTCATGCCCCAAATATTGCAAAATCTTGCTGATATGTCGTTTGATCCAATTTAAGAATTCGCCAATTTCTTCTGGAGGCTAAGGGTTCGTCCACACTCCAAATGTGCAGACATGTCAGGGATTGTGGAGACAGCTATATCCTTTTAAAGAGTAGAATCAACAAGCAGGAGTAAAATATCCAGTTAGTTTGGTCACGATAATGCATAGTACATGTTCACGTTCCATGAAAGGCAAGAGTAGAGAGGCGATTAACAATTCATGTCTCTGTTGCACCCACTAACTGACAAGTACAAATAGGTCAGGCACAGGAAGTCTGTTGTTCAGCTTGACATTGAAGGATTTGAATCTTGTTGTTAAAAGACAAGTGGGTTCTATTCAATGGTTAAAAAAATTAGCTACAACGCAGAAGCTAAATGCAGGCAAAGCTCTGGTTCTTAGCCAGTTAAGTGGTTTAGGATCTGGGTAAGCTGACCATGTTTGGTATGAGGTATATTCACTTGATCTTTAAGTTTCAGTCCATCATGATGAAGTTTGCACGCTGGCAGGAACATGACACAGATGTATTTGCTGTTGATCTATAGTTTATTGTTCAAAGGAGCTCTGAGTGCACCCATTGACAGGGACGCGAGCTGAAATTACTTTGCGTTTCTTAACACTTTAAACTTTTTACCTTGATGTTTTTGCCTGTATTTGTTCCAATGTGCCACTCTGTAAACTTCTCCATGGTCACATCCTGTTATTGGGCTTAGTATTTCACTTCAACACCAACGTTTTCCTTCATGTGAAACTGAAATGATGAACGATCTGACTGTCTCCCGGATGCCGACTGTGTAACTGTTGTAGTGGAAGATATCTCATGGATAGAAATGCCACATAAAGTTACCTCTGCTTCAAACCCCCTCCCTCGCTTCCTTCCACTCTGTGTTGATGCACACAGGCACAAGACCCCAGAACCTGCCCCTGCCACCCGGCCATTGTCTTCAGTCCGCATTCTGTCCAGTTCACTGCCACTTGTCATCAATTATAGGGGATAGATAGGGTCCCAAACTCGGGCTGTGCACACTCCAGGAGATGTCATTCCATGAACTCTGACCCTCAACTTCTTCCTACCCCTCCCACACCCCTTCTTCCCCCCCCCCCAAACTTTTGCCATTGGTTGCCTGACATGTCAATTACCAGAAACCTGCTCGCTCAAGCCTATCAGGACTTGACTTTTGAATGTCTGGTCACTGCATCCTCGTTTCAGGGGCTCTTACTTTGATGAATGACATGGATAGTTTAAACCTCTCCGGTAAATCTCACCAGTGCCTCGGGAAAGTTGTGTTACCTCAAAATCCTTAACAAACATCAGGGATAGAAAACCTGGGGTGTGGCGTCAGAGGCTGAGGGGTGACCTGATGGAGGTTTACAAAATCATGAGGAGCGTGGGTAGGGTAAATAAGCAAGGGTGGGGGAAATCCAAAACTAGAGGGCATAAGTTTTAAGGTGAGAGGGGAAAGATTTAAAAGTGACCTGAGGGTGGGGGGGGGGGGTAGCTTTCTCATGAAGAGGGTGTAGAGTGTATGAAATGAGATGTCAGAGGAAGTGGTGGAGGCTGGTACAATTAAAACACCTAAAAGGCATCGGGATAGGTATATGAATAGGAAGGGTTTAGAGAGATATGGGTCAAATGCTGGCAAATGGGACTAGATTAGGTTAGGATATCTGGTTGGCATGGACGAGTTGGACTGAAGGGTCTGTTTCTATGCTGTATGACTGTATAAATCAGGCTCATCATTTTGTGGCTCTACATATGGTTCACATAAACAAGAAGCAGAGCTTTTTGTAACAAATTGCATTAAAGGGAGGTGGTGGAATCCTTTTAAACTAACTTGTCTAGTCATCTGGAACCCCAGGCTAAGATTCTGAGGACATGACTCCCCCCATGGCAGATGGTGGAATTTGAATACATTAAATAAAAACAAATCTGGATAAAATGCTTGCCGAACAGCAACGATCTGACAACTCTCATTGTTGCAAAACCTCATTTTGTCATTAATATCCTTTAGGGAAGGAAATCTGCCATCCTTACCTGGTCTGGCTTAGATGTGTTTTCAGACTCATAGTGATTGACTCTTAACTATCATCAGGCAATGAGGGATCGGCAATAGATGGTGGCCTAGACAGAGCCACCCACAACTCGTGAACACATTTTTACGAAGTAACATTATTGTAAAATAATGTCATGGAGATGTACAGCACGGAAACAGACCCTTCGTCCATGCCGACCAGATACCCTAACCTAATCTAGTCCCATTTGCCAGCACCCGGCCCATATCACTCTAAGTCCTTCCTATTCATATATCCATCCAGATACCTTTTAAATGTTGTAATTGTACCAGCTTCTAATCTTCCGCTGGCAGCTCATTCCATACACGTACCACTCTCTACATGAAGAAGTTACCCCTTAGGTCTCTTTTATATCTTTCTCCTCTCACCCTAAACCTGTGCCCTCTAGTTCTGGACTCCCCAACCCCAAGGAAAAACCCTTGTCTATTTATCCTATCCATGTCCCTCATGATTTTATAAACCTCTATAAGGTCACCCCTCAGCCTCCAATGCTCCAGGGAAAACAGCCCCAGCCTATTCAGCCTCTTCCTATAGCTCAAATCCTCCAACCCAGGCAACATCCTTGTAAATCTTTTCTGAACTCTTTCAAGTTTCACAACATCCTTCCAATAGGAAGGAGACCAGAATTGCATGCGATATTCCAACAGTGGCCTAACCAATGTCTTGTACAGCTGCAACATGACCTCCCAACTCCTGTACTCAGTACTCTGACCAATAAAGGAAAGTATACCAAATGCCTTCTTCACTATCCTATCGACCTGCGACTCTACTTTCAAGGAGCTATGAACCTGCACTCCAAGGTCTCTTTGCTGAGCATGCCATTAGACTTCTGAATCTAATGGTCCTTGGTTTGTTGTTGTGAAATTTTCTCTACACTTGTGGACTCGACATTTGGATAAGTACATGAATAGGAAATGTTTGGAGGGATATGGGCCAAGCACGGGCAGATGGGATTAGTTTAGTTAGGGATTATGGTTATCATGGACTGGTTGGACGAAGGGTCTGTTTCAATGCTGTACAGCTGTATGACTGAATTCACACTCACTGTCTCAGCAGCTGGACTTCTTTTCAAAAGCTCACCCTCACCTACCCCCTTTTGTGATTATGGAAAATCAGAATGATTAAAGGTCATTCTGGTGCACACATCCCTCCGGTCCTCTGACTCTTCCAGCCCCAGGATCTTCAACCTTATTTTGCAAGCCCCTCAAAGCGAGTGGGATAAAAACCAAGCCAGCAGTCTCCCTGAGGTACTGCATTTTGCAATGAAATGGTGAACCTGGCTGAGGAGTGGCACTTCCTGCTTATTCTGTCCATGTTGATGCTGACAGTGCTCACAGTCAACACAGTGAAAGACAGACTCACATTGCTGTAGCGATCTCTGGACTTCAAAAAGCTCTTTACAACCAATGATGAACTTTTGAAGTATCTCAACGGTTGTAAAGCAGGAACAGGTTTGTGTACAGCAAGCTTCTACAAAACAGCAGATGATAATGCCAACAGATAATTTGCGATGTTGATTGAGTGATAAGTACTGATCAGGAAGAATGTGCCCTGCAATGTTCTATGTCTACCTGAGCAGGGCAGGCAAGGCCTCAGTTTATTAACTCATCTGTAATACAGTGCATCCAAGAGTGCAACACTGGCTGCCACGATTCCACTGAAGAGCAGTATAGGCTTCAGGATTGATCGGTTGCTAGGTTAATTAATCCCAGGAGGAAGCAATTGCCATTATTTTTCTTCTCATTAAATTATTGTGGTGGTATGAAGGGATTTCACTCTGTTTTCAATCTTTAACCTTTGAAGGTTCTTTTGCACCCTACAAAACCCAAACAGTGTTGGGATAATATTCACGCTGTCAGTATATGGATTTTAGGCATCAATAGCCCAACCTGATTATTACGTAGGAATATATAGAGTATGCAGTACCGTGATAGGCCATTTGGCCCAACCATTCAGTGCTAGTGTTGGTTCTGTCGGCCCCCCTTCCATCTTTCCTCATCTAAATCTATCATCATAAATAATCCTCGAATCCTTCTCCCTTATGTGCTTGTTTCGTTTCCCCTTAAATGCCTCTGTTCTATTAAGTTTGAAAACTCACTATGGTAGTGAGGTTCACCTTTTTATTGCTCTCTGGGAAAATAATTTATTTCTTACTGGGCATCTTGGTGCCGGTTTTATGTTGGTGGCCTCAAGCAATCTTCTTCATTTCGAATTGATCCCTTCTCTCTGTATCCAGTCAGTCATAATTTTAAAGGGCACCATCAGATCTTTTACCCCGTGGAGAAAAGAGAACAAGGCTGTTCATCCTGTTCTGAATCTGCTGAAGAACTTGTCCCGATGACGTGGGGTGGAGTTTTTAATGCGGGTGGATGGGGGTTCACTCCCCCAGCAGTGTTTGAGGCTGCAGGAATTCCATGCCTTTGTAACGGTGTAACAGGACCTCCAACAGCAGGTGGTGACTGTGTCAGAGGGCACCGAGCAGGGGAGCTCGAGCAGCGCCCGAGCAGGGGAGCACGAGTAGTGCCTAAGCAAGGGAATTCAAGCAGTCCCTGAGAAAGGCAACTCGAGCAATCCCTGAGCAGGGGTGCTCGAGCAGTACCCAAGCAGGGGAGCACGAGTACTACATCAGCAGAGGAACTCAAGCAGTCCCCGAGCAGGGGGGATCAAGCTCTGCTTAAGCAGGGAAGCCTGAGCAGTGCCCAAGCAGGGGAGCTTGAGAGCTCGGGTAGTGCCTGATCAAGGGAGCTCGGGTAGTGCCTGATCAGGGGAGCTCGGGTAGTGCCTGAGCAGGGGAGCTCGGGTAGTTCCTGAGCAGGGGGGCTCGGGTAGTGCCTGATCAGGGGGAGCTCAGGTAGTGCCTGAGCAGGGGGAGCTCGGGTAGTGCCTGTGCAGGGGAGCTTGGGTAGTGCCTGTGCAGGGGAGCTTGGGTAGTGCCTGTGCAGGGGAGCTCGGGTAGTTCCTGAGTAGGAGGAGCTCGGGTAGTGCCTGTGCAGGGGAGCTCGGGTAGTGCCTGATCAGGGGGGCTCGGGTAGTGCCTGATCAGGGGAGCTCGGGTAGTGCCTGATCAGGGGAGCTCGGGTAGTGCCTGATCAGGGGGGCTTGGGTAGTGCCTGAGCAGGGGAGCTCGGGTAGTTCCTGAGCAGGGGAGCTCGGGTAGTTCCTGAGTAGGGGGAGCTCGGGTAGTGCCTGAGCAGGGGAGCTCGGGTAGTGCCTGATCAGGGGAGCTCGGGTAGTGCCTGATCAGGGGAGCTCGGGTAGTTCCTGAGCAGGGGAGCTCGGGTAGTGCCTGAGCAGGGGCTGAAGCTGTCATGCAGAACCTCCCTGGAGCAAAGGGCCCCTTTGTTAAAAAGACACCTCATAGAGAGAGTGAGAAGTAGCTTTAATGAGGTTTGATCTTTCGGCTTTAACTCGATACCTTTGTGCCTTGTTTAACCTTAATTTTCCTTCATGTTTGTAAAGACCTGATTCCAGTAGAATGTAGAATCCCTACTTTGGGGATGGCACAGTGGCACAGTGGTTAGCACTGCTGCCTTACCACGCCAGGGGCTCAGGTTCAATTCCAGCCTCGGGCGACTGTCAGTGTGGAGTTTGCACATTCTCCCTGTGTCTGAGTGGGTTTCCTCCCACAGTCCAAAGATGTGCAGGTTAGGTGAATTGGCCATGTTAAATTGCCCATCGTATTCAGGATGTGTCGGGTAGGTGCATTAGTCAGGGGTAAATATAGGGGAATGGGTTTAGTTGGGTTACCCTTCAGAGCTGAAAATGTGTTGCTGGTTAAAGCACAGCAGGTCAGGCAGCATCCAAGGAACAGGAAATTCGACGTTTCGGGCCAGAGCCCTTCATTACCCTTCAGAGGGTTGGTGTTGGGCCAAAGGGCCTGTTTCTGCACTGTTGGATTCAATGAGCTCAAATTTCCCCTGAAAATAGCATCCGAGTGGAAAAGTTTGCTGTTATTTTTATTTGCCATATGTATTAGAATATGGTGGTTGTACACATGCCACAGGAAAAGAGAGATCAAAGTCCACTTAAACTGTTTTCCCATTAAATAGGGCACCCATCACATGCCTACTCAAACATCTTAGGAATTCCCATTATTGTTAATCCAAAGGATTTCACTGACAAATAATTGGATTCAGATTGCTGAGTTAGGGTACTTGCTGAGTTGAAATGGAGGGTGTTACAAATATTTTGGACAGTGTTAGCAAACCATTCCTCCTTGTTTAACAGCCTCAGAATGTAAATTGTTTCAAAAAGATACCATTACGTTGTGTGTACATGGTGTGGAGTTCATGAAAGTATCTGTGGCTCTCCAGGCTCCTTTCCAGGGTGAAAGTATTTTGAGCAACTTTGTAATGTGGGCCATCTGGGCATTGAGAAGGGAGTGGTTTGATTCTTGGGATGGGAGGGCTATCCTATGATGAGGGTTTGATGGGCCCCATACTCTTTGGATCTTGCAAGTGTGAGTGGTGATCTCATTGAAGTGTATAAAATTCTTCAAGATTAAGTACCAAGAGGCTGTTTCTCCTGGCTGGAGAATCTAGAACTTGCAGTCACAATCTCAGGCTAAGGTGAGAGGGTAGCCATTTTGGACTGAGATAGAGACAAATTTCTTTTGGAATTCTCTAGCCTTACGAGCTGTGAATGCTCAGCCATTGAGTATAGTTAAAATGGAGAATTGCAGATGTTTGAGCAGTAAGGGAATTAAGGGGCACAGGGATCAGACAGGAAGATGAAGTTAACATCGAAGGTCAGGCATGAGCTTACTGAATGGCTGAACAGGTCTGAGGTGCCAAATTATCTACTGCCCCTTTTTTCTAACATTTAATAATGACTCAGTGCCAAATCTGTTTGGTGAATCTGAAGGATTTGATGTATTTTCTATTGTCAGACTGATGTCATGCACCAAAGTGTGTATGAGCTGATTCATACAGAAGACCAGCAGGAAATACGCCGAAATCTCCACTGGGCATTGAACCCTCCCAGCATCAGCAAAGCAGGGGATGCTCTAACAGGCAAGTGGAGAACCTTTCCTCTCACCCATTTCTTCCATCTTTTAAGACCCTCTCTAAGGCAGTTGAGACTCATGTTGCAAAATGGGATCAAGGTTAGAAAGTTGAAGATAAGCTAACAAAATGGAAATTAGTCAATGCTGTGGTTTTAGTGCTAAGAGCTTTGGGGAGGAGCAGAGGATCGAGGTGGGATGAGTTAGAACAAATGAGAAGGGAATGTCAATAATTTTTAAAGGTTCAGTCTTTGGATATAGGGTAATGCTGGTGTTTATTGTCCATTTTGAATGGACTTTCTCCTGAAGCGAAATGGCTTAATAATCCACTTCAGGGGGGCCTGAGACAATCCTCCCAACTTGGTGTGGGATTGATCTCACATTGACCAGGTGAGTGGATCTGCAGATGTCCCATCCCATCCCAAAATGCCATCACGGAATCGGTTGGGGTGTGTCGGCAATCTGACAGTTTCATGGCCACTTTTATCAATGCCACCTTGTAATTCCCAGATTTTGATGTAAACTCCTTTCCGAATTCTTAATCAGCGATGATTGGACTTGAACTCAGTGCTTCAGTAATAGGAGTCTTGGCTGTCGAATATTGGTTGAGCAATACAGCCACCGAACCAGCACAAGGAACTGAACAGAATCAGTGAAGGTGGAGTAAATCAGGGGAGGGTGGGATAAGATTAAATAATAGGAAAAACTAACATGAAATGTTTGTACTTGTGGTAAAATGTTATAACTGCTGCATTTTCTGTCTCACTGATATATTTGTAAGGAATGGGCTTCTGGGGAATTAGTAATTTCAACAAATATTTAACCCTTAAAATGCTTCCATGTTATTATCTCACCTTGCTGATGAACCATTGTTTAAAACAAATGGATGTGCCCTTTTATCACTCAAAATGCTGTCACCTGTCAGTGTGTCACAATTAGAAACATTCTGCATGCAAGGTCAATGTCAATGTGTTATGAAGGTGCAAAGTGTACTGTGCCTTTAAAAAAGTTAAAAGCAAGCAGAACTACCTCACAGCATCAAGAGTTCCAAAAAGATATAATGTAACCTTTTGGTCCAGCAGCTAAGGTAGCTGGTTGCCTGGAGAAAAAAACAAATTTGTGTTAGGCCAATCAGTTTAAATTATACTCCCAAAAAATATCAAACTCCATTCAAGTTTGAGTTTAGTAAATTGACAATATTAAATGCCACTGACACAATCCGATGCTTTGGGGGTATAAGACTGGGAAAAATTGAACAGTTGAGGGAGGACTGCCAAAAGGCCAACAGATGTAGGCTGCGAGTCAGAACTCTCTGAGAGGTACCTGTCAAGGGAAGGAGATTGCACAGAGAAAAGCGTCAACACAGACCAGGAGAGCAACTCTACAGAGGAAGATATAATGAGAAGATTTAACTGCTGGCTGGTTTTAAAATTTGAATTTTTCAGTAAATCTTAATCGGGGGTTTTATCAGACAATTATTATAGAAGGGAAAGTAAAAATTAAAGTTAGAGGAAGGCATTGTAAATAGTTGTTAATTTTTCTGTGTTATACTTAAAGAAATAAAGTTGTTAGTTTTTACTTTAAATAGCTCTTGGCCTCTCAGATTTTCACAGATTACTGCACGGGAGAAATCGTTTCTGTGTTGCTGGTTTAAATTAAGCAGGAGGGTTTACCCCATGTCATAACACATTTGCACATCTTTCAATTAAATATCATTAAGATGCGAGCAAAAAGGTTTACTGGGTGAGGGAAAATTAGCCATTGATTTTGATATTTGGACCTTTTCCCAAAAGTTGAATTGGCCAGACAAATTTACTAAAGTAAAAGGCAGTTAGTCTGTATCTTCCCTCAGCAAGACCTGGACAGCATTCAGGTTTGGGTTTATAAAGCATTACTGTCAAGCCAAAGTGTCAACCTGGTAAAGTTACAAGCTCAACAATGGAAGCAGCCTGCCATAAGCAGAGCTAAGTGATTCCACAACTAAAGGGTCATATCTCTAACCTCTGCAGTTCCACCACATCCCAGTTAGTAGTGGGAACATTTCAGTGCCTCAGTGGAGAGCGACAAGACTTGGTGGCATTTTGTCAGTGGCCTATTTCATTGTGGGAAGACCAAAACCCAGTTCTAACATCTACCTGATGCTCACACCTGCTCTTCTCAGGAGTAGTAGCCATGGGCTAATTACAGTGCAACACCATGCATTGCAAATTGCTATTCAAAAATGCCTCCTTCTGTCTGCGGTCTGTTATTGATAAGCACACTATTCTTCCATCCCTGCAAGTTTAAAGGTTCTTCTGGTGCAGTGGTAGTGTCCCTACCTCTGAGCTCAGAGACCCAGGCACAAATCTCATCTGCTCCAGAGGTGTGTTATAACATCCCTGAGCAGGTTAATTAGAGAATTTCTATCACTGCACCCCTTTTCATTATGAGCCTTTATTTCCCACAATAACTTCCAACGGAGCACCTTTACCAATGCATTCTCAAAATGTAAGCACAATACGACCACTAATTTCCCTTTATCCAGAGTTTGTATTACTTCTTCACAGATTCCAAAAACTTGTTTAGTTATTACTTTCAGTTTACGAAATCCTGCTCACGCTGCCTGATTACTTTGAATTTTTCTAAGTGCCCTCATTTATTGTCTTGAATAACAGGTTCCGTGTTTTTGCCTTTCTGACAACTTCGACATCATCAATGTTTACCTAACTAGCCTGTCATTTTCTGCTTTCTGTCTCGCTCCCATATGGAGTAAAAGAGCTACATTTGTTGTTGTTCAATGTGATGGAACCTCCCCTGAACCTACAAAACTTTGTAAAATTAATATCAGTATATAATTATTTCATTGCCTACGTCTTTTAAGAAACTAGGGTGAAATCCATCAGGATCCCGAGGAGTTGGCAGCCCACCGCTCCATCAGTTTGCTCAGTAACACTTCCCTGGTGACTAACTTTTGAGTTCCTCCTACCCATCTTGGGGATTTACTTGTATCCTCTCCAGGGAAGAAAATGCAAAATACCTGTTCACCTGCCAACATTTTGTTTTCCATCATTAATTCCCTGGATTCACTTTCTATCGGACTCTCAATTTGTTCACTCTTTTTAATATATCTGTACTAACTGCAGCTATCTTTTTTTTATATTTCCAATGTCTTTCACTTGTCATTTTTTTTTCTCCAAGTTAATAATCTGTTAGCCAAATTTTGTTTTTTAAAGCATATTCTGCCCATTCCTATGATCTGTCAGCTACCTGATTTTGATTTTATCGTCACGTGTATTTTACAGTAAGAATACAATAAAATAGAGTGAAAAGCGTTCATTTGTCGCCATGATAGGGTGCCATTTTGAATAATTTAAGAATAATGGAAAAAACAGAAAGATATAGCTTGAAGAGAGTCCATCAGTCCTGAACCAGCTCATCACCATCAACATTTGAACAATTAAGTTCTTTTTCTTTGAGTTTAATATTAGATTTCACCTTTTTTTGTGCTAACCATCAATGGTGAGTCCTCTCCTTGGAATTTTTCTTAGTCAGTGGAATGTCTCTATCGTATGTAATCTGAAATGCCCCCCTTCAATGTCCGCTGTTTGTGTCTGCTGTACTAACCTCTAATCCAACATGCCAGTTAACTGAGCTAGCTCGACTTCCTTGCACTTATACAAGTTCTTACTTAAGTTTAAAATATTAACTTTGGATCCAATATGCTGTCTCTCAAACTGAATGTAAAATTCAGCCACATTGTGATTGTTGCTCCCTCAGAGTGTCTTCGCTATTCATTAATCCTATTACATTGGACAATACCAGGTCTGTTATGGTCTGCTCTTTGGTTGGTTCCAGAATGTGCAGTTCTAAGAAAATATCTCCAAAGTGTTTTCTGAACTTGTCTGAGGCTTGTTTTGTTCGTCTGGTTTATCTAGTCTACATGTAGATGAAAATCCCCATGATAATTGCTGTGCCTTTCTGACAGGCTCCCACTATTTCTTGTGTTTAACTCCATCCTACCACATAGTTACTGTGAAGGAGCCTGTACAATACCTCCAGAAGCAATAGCGTGACAGTGTAATGTCTCAACTCTAACCAAACAGCTTCTCCAACCTGGTGTCCTGAACTTCGATCATCTTTCTGTATTGTGCTGAGACTATCATTAATTAGCATAGCCATCCCTGCCCTGGCCCCTGTAACATTTTCCTAGCTTCCCATCCTCTCTAAATGGCATGTCCTGCAATGTTCGGGCCGCAGTTTGTGTCATCCTCCAGCCATGCCTCTGTGTCATTAATGTGGCAGTTTAATTTGTTCTTTGTTTTCCAACATTGTTTTCAGGTGAGAAAGCTACCTCAACAGCTGTAATTTGCTACAACCCTGAACAATTACCACCAGAACACACGTCATTTCTCGAGAGAAATTTTGTCTGTAGGTTTCGCTGTTTGTTGGATAATTCATCTGGTTTCTTGGTAGGTTACTGATTTCAATTATTTAACATGGTAGTGACTGGTTTTATGTTTGTGTTCTCACTCGCTAGAAAGGCTTTTGCTAAATGCAACTTCAGCAGAAAGTAAGTGATTTGAATATATTTTTACAGAATCTCTGAAGCCAAACAGTCAAGTGAAATAATGGAATCTATTCTTCAGTTCTTAAAACCCACACGTTGTTTCCAGTATATTTTGTCTCTTTTTACTTGCTTTTGTCTTTTTAGCAGTTCCAGTTTGTCATACAAAAGCAACATACAATGAATACTGGAAATACTAAACAGGTCTCACAGTGTCTGTAGAGCATTGAAAGGTCACGGAATTGAAGCACTAAACCAGTTTGTTTTGACTGCATTAAGTGCTCTCTTCTTGGATCAGTGAGCAATGGGGGTAATTAAACTGCATTTCAGCACTTGAATCCATGACTACGTTTGGTATTTCAGTATAGTGCAGTCAAACCTCAGTCAGGCGGTGAACTGAGGTCCAGTTTGCCTGTGGTACTGTTGCATCTGATCATTAACAATCCTCTAGTACGGTTTAAAGAAGTGTTTTTTTGAAGAGGCAGATAGGATAAGTAGTCAATTTTCAGAAGGCCACTGATCAGAGGTTAGTGGGCAAAATAAAGTACATGGGATAGTGGATAATACATTGACATACGTCCTGAATTTGTCGACAGGCAGGAAACAGAGAATGGCAGGCATTGAGTAGTGGGATACCGCAAGGATTAGTATTTGGACCCTAGCTATTCATGATATAAATAAATGACCTGGATCAAGGAACCAAATGCAACATTTCCAAATTTGCTGTGGGGATTGTGAATTGTGAGAAGGGTGTGAAGAGGCTTCAAGCTGATTTTGACAAGTCGAATGAATGTCAAACACATGGCAGATATGGTGAAATGTGAAGTTATATCCTTTGGTATGGAAAACAGAAAGGAAGATTATTATTTAAAAGGTGATATTTTGCGAAGTGTGGATGTACGAAGGTATCTGGGTGTCCATGTACTGCAGCCAATGAAAGTAGATGGGCGATTGGAAAGACAAATAGTATATTGGCCTTCATTGTGAGGGGGATTTGCATTCAGAAGTAGGGATGTCTTGCTGCAGTTGTACAGGGCCTTGGTGGAACCACATCTGATGTACTCTGTGCAATTTTGGGTCTTCTACCTGAGAAAGGATATACTTGCCACAGAGGGAGTGCAGCGGGGGGTGGGGAGGGGTCATGAGGCTGATAAGGGGCTTGACAGGACTGTCCGACGAGGAGAGATTGGTTCAACTGTGCGTGTATTCACTAGTAGTCAGAAGGATGAGATGGGATCTGATTGAAACATATAAAATTCTAACAGGGCTGACAGATTAAAAATGCTGAGCACATTCTCCCTGGCTGTAGAATCTGGGACCAGGGGGCAGTCTCAGGATACAGATTTAGGACTGAGATGAGGAAACGTTTTTCCACTCAGAGGATAGTGAACCTGTAGATTTCACTTCCACAGAAGGCTGTGGTGGTCAGGTCACTGGATATTTTCAAGAAAGAGATGAATTTTTAGATTTGAAAGGCATCAAGAGGTATGGGGAGAAAGGGGGAAATAAGACATTGCAAAAGAGGATCAACCATGATCATATTGAGTAGTGGAGAAGGTGCACAGGGCTGAATGAGCTACTCCTACTCCTAGTTTCTATGTTTTAACAGCAGAGAGTTGTCCTTGGTTTCTTGATCAACATGTCTCTTTAAACACCACACTTGCCTTTTCTCACACAGCACCTTGTGGTTCGCATCACAGTTTTTGTGATCGAAATAAAATAAGTTTATTTGTGAGATGGCATTGCATGAGACTGTTGAGGCTCCTCAGACATCAAAGAAATGGTCCTCATGAATGGCTTATGCCCGAAACATCGACTCTCCTGCTCCTCGGATGTTGCCTGACCTGCTGTGCTTTTCCAGCACCACAATTTTCAACAAACCCGTTATCTGTTTTGTTGAAATCGTTCTGTTGATGTCTGAGGTGTATGGTTCCTAGAGTAACAAAGGGTGGCAAAATCATTGTCCCTTCAACAGCAGAGATGATAAGGGTGTCGTCTGCTTCGGACTGAGATGATGAGAAAGTTCTTCATTCAGAAGCTTGAAAGGGTTCAGAAAAGACTTACAAGGATGTTGCCAGCATTGCAGGGCTTGTGTTATAGAGAGAAGTTGAATAGGCTAGGGCTGTTTTCCCTGGAGCATTGGAGGCTGAGGGGTGACCTTATAGAGGTTTATAAAATCATGAGAGGCATGGATAGGGTAAATAGAGAAGATCTTCTCCCTGAGGTGGGGAGTTCAGAACTAGAGGGCATAGGTTTAGAGTGACAGGGGAAAGAAATAAAAGAGACCTAAGGGAGATACAAAATGGTGGCGACCCAGTAGGTGTGAGTCTGCAGAGTTCTGCCCAAGACTCAGGCAAAGTGGGGTGCCCACCCTCACCTCACCTGCTAAATTACTTAAAGCAGTTTTTGCCCACCACCCTTGGCCTATTTGCATCAAACTTTAACAGTTTGTGCTTTTTAGAATGACTAAGGGCAAAGGCTCTCACAGTTCGCAGCAGACAGGACCCCCCCTGACAGTCGGGGGGGGGGGTGGGGGAGTGGAGCAACGGGCTGCGGCCTTGGAGTCTGCTGGTCTGCTGCTGAGTTATCTGTGGGTCAGGTCCAGGCTCTGGAGCGGTGAATCCAGAATCTGAGTTGTTTTGATTTAACTGTTTTAAAGAGTTTTTTCATATGTGAATTGTTTTTGGTCTTTATTCAATGTCTTTTGGCTGGGGTTCTTCCTCCTGGGGGGTTTCGGGACGATCATGGCTAGCCATTCGTTTAGGTGGTGCACCTGGAATGTCAAGGGGAGCCACTCGCCAATCAAAAGGAAAAAGATATTACTAAGTCTTAAAAAAGAAAGGGTTGTTGTACCTTTTTTACAGGAGACACATCTACTTGATAAGGAGCACTCAAAGGTACAACAGGATGGGTTTGGCGAGGTGTTCTTTTCAGCTTTCAGCTCAAAAAGTAGGGGAATAGCCATTCTTATCCAGAATAATCTTCCCTTCCAAATGCTAAGCCAGATAAAAGATGAGTCTAGATGGTACATATTGATTAAAGCCCTAATAAATGGAGAGGAATACGGGATTTTGAATCGTTATTGCCCTCCGGCACACCCTTTTAAATTTGTAATGGAAGTGTTCTCTAAGTTGTTGGCTTTCGGGGTCCGTCATACAGTTGTAGGGGGTGATTTTAATTGTATAATTGACCCAGAGACAGACAGGATACCTAGGAGTTCTGAGGGCATACCTTTGAGATCTAGGAAGTTGGGTGGAGCTGAATAGGGAGCTGGGGCTGGTAGATGTGTGGAGGTGTCTTTATCCTGAGGGTAGAGACTTTCCTTTTTATTCTAACCCACACAAGTGCCTTACCAGAATCGACATGTGTTTTGTCCCCTTGATCCTTTTGAACTCGATACTGTCCTGTAAAATGGGTAATATAACTATTTCTGACCATACTGCAGTATATATGGAGGTTAAGACTAGTGATGATGAGATAAGTTCCTGATATTGGCATATGGACCCTTTCCTCTTGAAGGATAGCAAGTTCATAAAATATTTTTCACAGGAATTTAAAACCTTCTGAGATATCAACTCAGGCACGGCCAGTAACCCTTTGTCGATGTGGAAGACTGGTAAGGATTACTCGCGAGGCTTGGTTATCTCATATTCTGCGACCCGGAAAAGACAAAATGGAGAGCACCAGCATCTGCTCAAGGCTCACCTGAAGGCAGCTGAAACTGCATATGCCAATAGGCCGTCCATTACTAAGCTACAGCAGATCACAGCCCTTAGGGCAACTTTGAATACTGCACTTACTCAAACAGCAAAGAGGGAGATATTATTCGCAATGCAGACACTATTTGAACATGGTGACAAGCCTTGCCAGAAAGAAAAAGGCTCCCCAAGCCATTACGTCTACTAGAGAGAGTGCTGGTACCCTGACTTGTAATCATAAAAAGATCAATGCAGCCTTTAGAAAGTTCTATTTTGAATTGTATGAGTCGCAGGACTGTGAGAATAGAACGTGGAAGATGGAGTCTTTCTTTAAAAATCTGGCCCTCCCAGGCCTAACCTCTGAGCAGATGTCGCTCTTGAATGGCCCCCTGACAATCCAGGAAGTACAGGAGGCTGTTAGGCAGCTTCAGAGTGACAAAACGCCCTGACCAGACGGATTCCAGGCTGAGTTCTATAAAGACTTTATAGGGGAATTGGTCAGGCCACTTATAAATATGTATAATTATTCACATAGTCAGGACTGCCTCCCGCCTTCTCTGAGAGAAGCAAATATTTCTCTCATTCTTAAGAAGGGAAAGGCCCCAGATGGCTGCTCTTCGTACAGACCGATATCCTTGTTAAATGTGGATTTTAAAATTCTTTCAATAATGTTAGCATTAACAGTGGAGAGGGTTTTATCATTCATTATAAAAAAGGACCAGGGTCGCAGATCAACTAATAACATTAGAAGTTTCTTAAATATAACACAAGCCTGCCAGCAGGGAGCGGTACCGGGATCAGTTGTCTCCCTAGATGCAGAGAAGGCATTCGATCGGGTAGAATGGCCTACTCCTGCACCTATTGTCTATTATCTCTTTTATACGTTGGAACAGTTTGGTGTTGGAGAAGTCTTTACTAAATGGGTTTCAGTATTATATAGTGATCCCAAAGCAGTGGTTTAAGTTTGGATAGCTTTAACATTGGCAGAGGCTGTCACCAGGGATGTCCTCTCTCAGCATTATTATTTACGCGAGTGATTGAGCCGTGAGCGGAAGCTATACAAACTGACCCTTACATAATGGCTCTGGAGGTTAGATCGGGCAAGCACAAAATTACTCTCTATGTGGATAATATGCTCCTTTTCTTAAGTGATCCTTTGCCATCTGTGCCCCGCCTAATTCATCTGGTCAATTTATTTGATATGTTCTCAGGCTACAAAATCAATTTTGTGAAATCAGAGGCCATGCTGTTGGGAGAACTTGCCAGGATATCCAATTTTCCGTATGGATCTTGTTTTCCCTTTATGTGGTCTCGAGAAGATTTTCTGTACTTCGATATCTTTATTACTTCGGCATTTGGTCAGCTGTATAAAGCCAATTGTACACACATATTCGAGAAAATAAGACAGGATGCTCAATGCTGGGAGGATCTCCCGATATCTTGGCTAGCTCGAAAAGCCCTAGTTAAAATGAATATTCTACCTTTTCTTCTATATCCTGTGAGAATGCTCCCCTTGATGCTACCGAGACAGGCGCTGTGTAAGCTCTACGGCTGGCTCAGCTCCTTTATTTAGAGTCATAGACAGTCCCTATCAAATTAAAAAGCTGCAGCTTCTGCAAGTAAGGGGAGGCCTCCCAACACCTGGGGAACCTTCAGATACCCAATTCACTAAAATATTTTTCTTTGTCAAGGCATTCGCTACTCTATCCCAATGCCTGTAACAGAACTCAGCCTACTCAATTGAAGATACTTCACAGGGCTCACATGGCACCTGAATGACTCGCAAAGTTCAAGGCAGGAACGTCCCCAATGTGTCCTAACTGCAAAATCGAAGTCTGCACTCTCACGCTTTGCCTGTGGACATGCCATAAGATCCGCAGGCATTGGGATAGAGTAGCGAATGCCTTGACAAAGATTTTGGGTACAGAGATTGGGTTGGACCCAGTGTCTCTACTCTTGCACTCCTCAAATTTCCCCTCTTTGGATGTATACAGGAGGAAATTATCCACTATCCTTTGCTTTTGTGCGAGGAAAAATATTTTAGTGAATTGGGTATCTGAAGGTTCCCCAGGCTTTCAAACTGGCACAGGATAGTATTGGAATATATCCCCCTTAACTTCCTTACAAATATAGTGCACCAGAAAAAGGAGTTATTTTATAGAACATGGCAGCCCGTTTTGAACTACATTGACACAGATATATTGTTCAGGGCCTTTGCTTAGCTGTGGTAATGGTTCCGGCTGGTTCTGAGAGGAGGAATCCCGTATAAATATGGGTTTTGTTATGACTTGATATAAATCTATTTTGAATATGTATTTAGTTATTTATTTACTTATTTGTTGTCTTTTCTCCTTTTGTTTATTGTCAGTAATGTATGATTTTTTTTTATGTTTTGGTTTTTTTGTAGAATAGATTAGAAGTTAGGCTTTTTAAACCTCATATTGGTGTCGTTATTATATTGCAAAGTGGAATAATACACTAGATTAGATTAGATTAGATTAGTGTATTGTTTTTGTAATTTTGTAAAAAATCTTAAAAATTTTCTTTTTCAATAAAAATATCTATTAAAAAAAGAGGGTGGTACGTGTATGGAATGAGCTGCCAGAGGAAATGGTGGAAGCTGGTACAATTACAGCATTTAAAAGGCATCCGGATGGGTATATGAATAGGAAGGGTTTAGATGGAAATAGGTCAAGTGCTAGCAACTGGGACGAGATTAGGTCAGGATATCTAGTCGGCATGGGTGAGTTGGGTCGAGGGTCAGTTTCCATGCTGTACATCTCCATGACTCTCTGTAGAACTCTCGGTTCTGGAGATCAGTGAATGCTCAATCATTGGCTTTGTTAAAAATAGCTGTTGGTTTAGTTTTGGATTCTAAGGGAATCCAGGGATGATGGGGATAGAGTGAGGAGGGAGAGTTAAGGTAGAAGATCAGCCATGATCTTGTTAAATGATGAAGTAGGCTCCAGAAGCAGAGTGGCTTATTACAGCTCCTATTTCCTGCATTCTTACATTCCATCTGAGAGTTACAGTGGGAGTTCTGCAATTACTGTGGTTAATCATTGCTGACCTCTGCTGATGGATTTGCAATGACATTTCCCCTGCTGAAAGGCATTTGAACTCTCAGTGATGCCACTCAGGTCACATAACATTGTGTTTATTCCTGGGGCGACTTGCAGCAGATGAGCTAGTGAGATCATTGTCTCTGGAGCTTAGAGATTGTTAGAAAGCCCCCATTGTCTGTTGGGCATCATTGTGAAAAGTGGACTTAAATTTAAACAATTATGGTATCTGTCTTTCTCTTCGATATCCAATAGTATTGAAACAGTATGTTTCCTGTGTTGATTTTAGCAGTTCCTTTCTGTCCGAGTAACCTTCGGTAAATGGCTATTCCAGTGGTAACAGAGTGGTAACTATCTATATCTACCCGTTCTGAAATGTCTATCACATTGATGTGCTACCTCCTACTGTCGAAGTACACGAAAGAGAAGAGTCCAGATGTTTCAGATATCCAGCATCTGGAGCACTTTGCGTTTGTCTGGGAGAGTCAGGATAACTGGCCATTTCCAGATCATCAAACTGTGACTAGTTTGGTTTTAGAAGGCTTAGTACTGGAGTTTCAGCTGTTTACAATCTACGTTACCGCCTTGGAGGAAGAGATTGGGGGTCCTGTAGACAGATTTGCTGTGGATACCAAGCGAAGTGGGAACATAATTGTGAGGAAGACCCAAGAAGTCTGCAAAGGGTCATAGATTGGTTTAGTGAGTGTGCAAACACTTGCCAGCTGGAATATAGTGAGGAAAACTGTGAACTGTGGGTAAGATGAATTGAAAAGCAGTATATTATTTCCAAGGAGAGAGACTGCAGAATGCTGAGCTGCAGAGGGATATAGTTGTCCTTAATCATGAAACACAAAGGGTTAGCATGTAGGTGCAGCCATTAATTAGGAAGGCAAATGAAAAATTACCCTTTTATTGCAAGGAGTATTGAGTGTAAAAATATGGAAACCACTATGCAAAGCATTGTTGAGACTGCATCTCGAATACTTCAATAGTTTTAGTCTCCTAATGAAAGGAAGAAAATACTTACATTGGAGTCAGCTTAAAGAGATTTACTGGCTAAAAAAATTTAATTGTCAGGGCAGTCTGATTCTGTATTTCCTGGGGTTTAGAGAGGTGCTCTTATTGAATCATACTGAAGGGGCTAAACAGCGAGATGCTGAGATAATGTTTCTCTTCTTATAGAGAACCTAAAGCTGGAGGAACAGTTTCAGAATAAACAGTTGCATAGCTGAGACGGCAATGAGTTTCTTCTTTCAGAGCAATATTGGTCTTTGAAATTTACAATGGCATTGTAGCCTGAATCATCGAATATTAGTAAAGCTGCCATAGACGGATTTTTGAAAAACAAGGGAGTTGCATGTTGTGGGAAATGTGGAGGAAAGTGGCATTAAGCCATAATCAAATCAGCCGTAATTTTATTAAACAGCAGGATGGACTCAAAGGGCCAAATGGTCACCTTATGTTCTCAGAACCCATGAGTGTGTGAGGCCTTTATTTTTGATGTTCCTCTTTTTCTTTTCATTCCTTTTACTGGGAAGCATGCACTTGCTTTTGAAGGTTGTGTTTTCTCCATTTCCTGTGGTTAACACTGCTGCCTCACAGCGCCAGGTACCCGGGTTTAATTCCAGCCTTGGGCGACAGTTTATGTGGAGTTTGCACAGTCTCTGTGTGTCTGTGTAGGTTTCCTCCGGGCGCTCTGGTTTCCTCCCACAGTCCAAAGATGTGCAGGTTAGGTGAATTGGCCATGCTAAATTACACATAGTGTTCAGGGAAGTGTAGGTTAGGTGCATTAGTCAGGGGAAGCGTAGACTAATAAGGTATGGGAATGGGCCTGGGTGGGATATTCTTCGGAAGGTTGATGAGCACTTGTTGGGCCAATTGGCTTGTTTCCACACCAGGGATTCTATGATTTCTAAAAATAGTCAATAAGCAAAACACCCTCTCCTCACCTTGAACATATTTCTTAAAAGGCTGCAGATTCAGAAGCGGTGTTCAAATGCTCAGCAATTTCATTATTTGCAGTTCAATTTGAAGATTTATTCTTTCTGGTGGATGTTTTTATTTTTCTTACCAGGCTCTGAACTTTCAGGGCCGGCTGAAGTTCCTACACGGGCAGAACAAGAAAGCGGAGGATGGTACTCCTATCCCCCCTCAGCTGGCTCTGTTCGCCGTGGCAACACCTCTCCAGCCTCCGTCCATCCTGGAGATTCGGACCAGGAACATGATCTTCAGGACCAAGCACAAGCTAGACTTCACACCACTCGCCTGCGATGCCAAGTAAGGAACTGGGAACAAAGGCAAAGAACCACCTTTAGACTTTGGGTGCTTGACTTGTATTGCCAAAAATAGTCTCCCGTTGATGAAATGGTCCAGAATTTCCTTTGTGCCATTTGTTTGTAAATCTATGTCAGTGATGCCACTCTTATTTTTCATAGTTTCAAGGATGGAGTTATTTGAAGAGGTACTGGCAAGGGTTTAATGGCTTATCACATAGTATACATGGATTTCAAGAAGGCCATTTGATACAGTGCCTCGCAACAGACTTGTGATGAAAGTTGTAGGTCATGCTAAAATCAACATTGTCTTATCAGACTCTAGGGCTGCCCTCTCACAAGAGACATGACTGGTAATGATTTAACCTAGGACTGTCCTTCATAGTAACCTGAGCTGGAATGGGAATTGATCCCACACTGTTATGTTCACTCTACATTGCAAATCAGCTATCCAACCAACTGAGCTAACTGACCTCCTTACACAGTTCCTGGTATAAAAGAGTCAGTAGTAACGTGGATGTAAAATCGGCTCAGTGGTTGGCAATAGAGATTAATGGCCAGTAGGTATTTCTTGGGCTTGAGGAAGGTTGGTGGTGAAGTTTCCCAGGGGTCGGCATTGGGACCCTTGCTTTTCTCAATAAAGGTTAATGATCTGGATCTTGGTGTGCAGGGGGACAATTTTCAAGATTTTAGAAGAATTAGAATTGGAAGAATTCTAAGCTGTGACAGGACAGTGTGGAACTCCAAAAAGATATTGGTAAGTTGGTTAGTGTGGGCGGATAGTTGACAAATGAGGTTTAATATAAAGAAGTGTGAGGTGGTGCACTTTGGTTGGAAGAACACTGAAACACAATATAAAAGGGATTCAGGAGCAGAGGGACCTGGGTGTCTATGTGCACAGATTATTGCTGGTGAGACAGACAGAGCAGTAAATAAAGCATGCAGCATTCTCAGCTTTATTAATAAGGTCAGAGTACATGAGCTCGGAGGTGACGTTGAATTTGTACAAGGCATTTGTTAGACCTCGGCTGGAGTATTATGTACAGTTGTGGACATCATATTATCGAAAAAAAAGCAAATTAATGTGGATGCTGGAATCTGAAACCAAAAAAGAGAAAATGCTGGAAAATCTCAGCAGGTCTGGCAGCATCTGTGAGGAGAGAAAAGAGCTGACGTTTCGAGTCTAATTCTCTCCTTACAGATGCTGCCAGACTTGCTGAGATTTTTCAGCATTTTCTCTTTTTTGGATATTATAGGAAAGAGGAGAAAATGAGGACTGCAGATGCTGGAGATCAGAGCTGAAAATGTGTTGCTGGAAAAGTGCAGCAGGTCAGGCAGCATCCAAAGAGCAGGAGCATTGACGTTTTGGGCATGAGCCCTTCTTCAGGAATGAGGAGAGTGTGCCAAGCAGGCTAAGATAAAAGGTAGGGAGGAGGGACTTGGGGGAGGGGCGTTGGAAATGCGATAGGTGGAAGGAGGTCAAGGTGAGGGTGATATGCTGGAGTGGAGGTGGGGGCAGAGAGATCAGGAGGAAGACTGCAGGTTAGGAAGGCAGTGCTGAGTTCGAGGGATTTGACTGAGACAAGGTGGGGGGGAAGGGAAATGAGGAAACTGGAAAAATCTGAGTTCCTCCCTTGTGGTTGGAGGGTTCCTCAGCGGAAGATGAGGCGCTCTTCCTCCAGCCGTCGTGTTGCTATGGTCTGGCGATGGAGGAGTCCAAGGATCTGCATGTCCTTGGTGGAGTGGGAGGGAAAGTTGAAGTGTTGAGCCACGGGGTGGTTGGGTTGGTTGGTCCGGGTGTCTCAGAGGTGTTCTCTGAAACGTTCCGCAAGTAGGAATGCAGTGCCTGGAAACATAGTGCAGGTCGGTTCAATTGAGACATTCAGGGTAACACTGGATGGATTTTCTGATAACAATGGGAAAAAGCAGGAGATTGGCACTTGTTAATAGAGCCCGATGGCCTGAATGGTCATAATAATTCTGTGATGCTGGTTAGCCTGGTGCTAGGCCCACTGCTAGTTATCTGGTGGTGATATTGCTGATTGGTTTACTGGACTACTGTCAGAGGGCAGTTAAGAGTTAACTATGCGGGTGTGTGCCTGGAATCACATATAAGTCAGGATGTGTAAAGATGGGTGTTTATCAGCCAGTTGAGATGTATGGTGATGTGTTAATTTCATTTGTCACTTGAATGGACTCTGATTCGGTTGCATTATGGCATGGAGCTGGAAGTCTGAAGTCTCACTCCATCATCCTGAAGACCTGCCGAAGTCTCGGGGTCAGGATTGGGATCAGGATGAGGTTATGTGATTCAGCTAAACCCTGTGGTTACTCACAGGAGTATTGATGTTCTGAAAGCTGTGGGGGTATGCTGATAGCTCTGCCTTCATTCATCATTTATCATGAAGTGGGACACAATGGACTGCCTGCTTGCTCACCCCTTTATAGCTGGGCCTCTGCTACAAAACCTGAGAATATTGAGGTCATGGCCAACATACCGTCAATGCTGAAGTTTCTTAAAACAATCTCCTGCTTCCACACTAAACAATATCAAATTTACTTGAGAATTTACAAAGAGAATCACGTGGCCCTCCAGTTAGTGACTGGAATCCTGCGTCTAAGGAGAGTAGCTAACTCGGTGGAAAATGCTAAAGTCACATGAAGTCCAGGTTATGATTCCAATCTCCAGTCGCTCACTTCAATGTGCTCATGGTATTTCCACTTCACGTAGAAGTTTAGTTCAGTTCAGGCAGTAGCTATTTCATTTGCGAAGATTAATATTAGGTGTTATTATCGACTGGTAACAGAAAATTGGTTTGCTTTTACAATGATTTGTATTATTGTAAAATTGCTTTTACAACAATGCACGGGTTAGGTTATTTTCAATCCAGTCGATATCCTGTACTGCAGCTTGAATAATCGGAAGTGTTTTGACACAGCTCAGTAGCATCCTTATCAGGCACTTGAGTTAATGTGCAGCCTGCTTTGCTGATCAGTAATCTACATCCTGTGTTATGAATGGAAATAAGATGTCGCTGGAAGCCATTGACAAGGTCACGGTTATAGATTGTAAGAGGGAAATAGCTTTTTTTTTTGAGTAATAGTTCTTGTTGGTGAAATAGGGCTGGTATTGTCCAATCGGGACAAACCAACTGGTTTGTTCAATTGATGCTGACAGTCACATTCCTGATGGGAGACCCATTCATCCTTGCCTTTTCTTTCAGCCAGAATTTCTCTTAATTCCCCAAATTGACTGACTCTTAGATAATAGCTCCATCCATTCTCTTTGTGTTTGAGTTTCAGCAGTGACTGGCAAACAGATTTTGTTTGGACCTGTGGCGTCTTTTGGACAGAGACACATTTCGAGGGGAAGGTTAAGGCTTTTGGAGGGGTGGGGAGCTGTCAAAGCTCACAAGCAAAGCAGCCTTGAGCTCTCATTTACTCTCCCCTTGCCAAGACCATGGATGCTCAGATCATTTTGCAGTGAGGCTAAAGTCCCCTTTGTCCCAGAGGACTGTGGGACTGCTCTCAATCCAAAGGTCACTATACCTCAGGCAAGGGAAGGGGTTGGGAAGCAAGGGTTTTTCTTATTTATTTATGGAATCAGGGCATCACTGGCTGGGCCAGCATTTATTGCCCATCCCTAATTTCCAGGAGAGCAGTTAAGAGCCAAACACATGTCTGTGAGTCTGGAGTCACACGTAGGACAGACCAGGTAAGGACAGCAGAGTTTCCTTCCCTAAAGACATTAGTAAGCCAGATGGGTTTTTCCTGACAATCAATAATGGATTCATGGTCATCATTTGACTCTAATTCCACATTTTTTAAACTTGGATCAAAGCTCCACCATCCACTGTCAGGGATTTGAACCCGGGTCTCTGGATTAACAGTCCAGCAATACTACCACTAGACTGTCAGCTCCCTATCTGAAGAACCCTTCATGGTAGCCCGGAGCAGGAATTGAAGCCACACTGTTAGCATCACTCTATGTTGCAAACTATGTATTCAGCCAACTGAACTAACCAGCTTCGCTATAACTTACGAATGCTGAATAATTCCAAGCCAACTATTTAATTCAGGGGGCCTCTTGTTCCATTGAATCCCTCCACCCCTTAACTGAGGGTTTGCCCCTTGCAGATTTGAGCCAATTTCTGTTGGAGGTTTTCTCACCAGTGGGAAAGTTGTTCACTACCCAGCATCTCAAAGGGGACAAAGTTGTTTTGCAGAGTCATGTTGCTTCCCAGGTTTCTGTCTGCGTTGCTTAACCATTTCCTCTCTGTGCCAGGGGGAAGATTGTTCTCGGATATACGGAGGCTGAGCTCCGGGCTCGAGGAACTGGATACCAGTTTATTCACGCGGCAGATATGCTTCACTGTGCAGAAAATCATGTCCGGAGTAAGTACCCTATAAATCCCACTGCTGCCTCCGTCTTTACTACATGTGGTGTATTCTCCATGTGTTGTAGTGCTTCTCTATGTCTAGTATCAAAACACAGAGGGGCCCTTTCAGCTTTGCTAGCTTCTACACAGGCCTAGTTCTGAGGAAGATACACTTGCTGGTACCCTGTTGGTGAAATGTTCAGTGAAGTTAAAAATAAATTCTATATTCGTGTCCATGAGAAGGAGTAGATGCTTGAGAAATGTTCAACATTCTGTGGGTAACACTTCCTGCATGGACCCCACAGACAAATGGGGTTTGTATTAAATGTCCAACCCAGATTGTATGCTTAATGTCCTCCATTTTCAAAATATGCAGGACAAAAGGAGGTCATTTGGTCCCTTGTGCCTGCACTGGTCAGAGAGAGCCACACAGCCTGATCCTCCATCTCAGCTCTGGAACGGTAACCCTGCAGCCTCTGAACGATTAGCTGATCAACTGTGGCCAGATCTGAGTTTTGTTTTGGCAGCAAAGCACAAGAATCACTGGAATAGACGGGTTAAGATTTGGCCTGTGGCAGAAACCCACAGCCCTGAGTAAACATCTTCCTTGAATCAAGGGATGAGGAAGTTACACTGTGTAACAGATGAGCTCTAACATTCCTGCCCCCACTGACTTAAGAACATAAGAGCTGGAGTCAACTATCTGACCAGTGGAGACTGCTCCTCCTTCTACAGAATTATGGCTGTTATTCCACATCAACTCCACCTTCTTGCACTATCCTAAATCCCTTAATTCATCTCAGTCTTGGATATCCACTATGACTGAACAGCGACAGGTCTCTGGGGTAGAGCATTCCAAAGATTTATAAGCATTTGAGTGAAGAAATCTCTCCTCATCTCAGTTGAAACAGCCAGTCCTTTATTCTGAGAGGAAGCTGGAAATGGCTGGAAAAGCATAGCAGGTCAGGCAGCATCCAAGGAGCAGAAGAATCAGTCAGGCACCATCCAAGGAGCAGGAGAATCCTGCACCCCATAGGTGCAGGATTCTCCTGCTCCTTGGATGCTGCCAGACTTGCTGCACTTTTCCAGCAACACATTTTTCAGCTCTGATCTCCAGCATCTGCAGTCCTCACTTTCTCCTCTGAGAGGAAGCCACCTGGTTCTTAGTTCAGAATTGAGTCTTGAAGGGGAACTTGCAAAAGTGGTTTTTCCCAAGCATCTGCTGCCCTTGGCCTTCTGGATGGTAGATGTTGTGGTTTGGAAGTGCTGTCCAAGGAACCTTGGGGAGTTGCTGAAGTGCCTTTTATGGATGGTACATTGGTGATAGAAGAAGTCGTGTTGAAGTTGTCGGCTATGGTCTCAGTTGAGAGTCTGGTGCTGGAAAAGCGCAGCAGTTCAGGCAACATCCGAGGAGCAGGAAAATCGACGTTTCGGGCATAAGCCCTTCATCAGGAATGAGGCTTGTGGATCAAGGGGACTGAGAGATAAATGGGAGGGGATTGGGATGGGGGGGAAGCTGGGAATGTGATAGGTAGATGGAGGATGATGGGTTGGAGTGGAGGGTGTAGCGGATAGATGGGAAAGACGATGGTCGGGTCAAGAGGGCGGTGCCAAGTTGGAGGCCTGGAACTGTGATAATGTGGGAGAAGGGGAAATGAGGAAATTGGTAAAATGCACATTAATCCCATGTGGTTGCAGGGTCCCAAGGTGGAAGATGAGCCGTCCTTCCTCCAGGACTCAGGTGGTTAGGGTTTGGCGATGGAGGATGCCCAAGACCTGCATGTCCTTGGTGATGTGGGAGGGGGAGTTGAAGTATTCAGCTACAGGGCAGTGGGGTTGGTGGATGCGGGTGTCCCAGAGACGTTCTCTGATATGATCTGCAAGTTCATGTCCTGTCTCCCTGATGTAGAGGAGACCACATCGGGTGCAACAGATACAGTAGATGACCTCTGTGGAGGTACAGTTAAATTTCTGATGGATGTGGAAGGATCCTTTGGGGCCTTGGATGGAGGTGGGGGGCATAGTTGGGGGGGTGCAGGTTTTGCACTTCCTGTGGTGGCAGGGGAATGTGCTCGGAGTGGGGTGAGGGCTGGTGGGGGGCGTGGATCTGACAAGGAAGTCACAGAGGGTATGGTCTCTCCGGCACTCTGATAGGGGTGAGGAGGGAAATATATCCCTTATGGCGGGGTCCATTTATAGCTGGCGGAGGATGGTGGGATGGAAGGTAAGGACCAGAGGGGGTGGGGTTCTGTCCTTGTTGCATTGTGAGGGGTGGGGTTCAAGGGTGGAGGTGCAGGAAGTGGAGGAGATGTGCTGGAGGGCATCATCGACCACGTTGGGGGGACATTGTGGTCTTTGAAGAAGGAGGCCATTTAGGGTTTTCTATGGTGGAATTGGTCAGCCCGGGAACATCTCAGTCAAGCCAGGTTGCTTTGTCCCGGATGGCGTCAAGCTTCTTGAGTGTTGTTGGAGCTGCACCCATCCAGACAATTGGGGGGTATTCCATCACCCTTTTGACTTCTGCCTTGTAGATAGTGGCTTTGAGGAGTCAGGAGATGAGTGATGGTGGGTGACTTACTCCAGGATTCCATTTGCCTGACCTGCTGTTGTGGCCATTGTGATGAAGGGCTTATGCCTGAAACATCGACTCTCCTCCTTGGACGCTGCCTGACCTGCTGTGCTTTTCCAACGCCACACCTTTTGACTCTGACCTTCTGCAGTCCTCACTTTATCCTACTTATGGAGGTAGTCCAGTTCAGTTTCTGGTCAATGGTAACCCCCAGGATGTTGGATGTAGGAGATTCAGGGATAGTAATCCTATTGAATGTTTATTTGAATTATTAGATTAGGGGAATTATTAGATTTTCACTTGTTTGAGAGGCATTGCCTGGTAACGTGTAGCATGAATGTCATTTGCAACTTAACAACCCACACCCTGGATGTTGTCCAGATTTGATCCATATGGGTGCAGCCTTGTTTAATGTCTGAGAGGTCGGAATGTGATGGAGGGAAGGTCATTGATGAAGCAGCTGAAGGTGGTTAGGCCCAGGACAGTACACAGGGGAACTCCTGTCGAGATGTCCTGGAGCTGAAATGACTGACCTCCAACAACCACAACCATCTTCCTATGTGCCAGGTGTGACCCCGAGTTTGACCCCTGATATTCATTGATTCTTGTATTGCTAGGCTCCTTGGTACCATGCTCTCACCTCCCCTACTCTTGAACAAAAACTCTGTGGTTACCAATTCCAGTCTCCACATCCTGAACCAGAAATGTTGCAACCCTGTCAGCCAGTTCATCCCCACACTGGCCTTCTGAGTCCAAGCCCTTCTCATTATGAAGAACACCTACTCCCCACTCCATCACATGTCCATCTCCGCCCCAGGATCCATCTCTGCCACAGGGTCAAACCGTTTTCTTTTCAATATCTCATCTATCCTTTGCCATTACCAGTCTCAAATGTTGCAATGAACTCCTGCCAGACCTCTGTTCTGCATCTTCCGTGAACTTCAGCTCATCCAAACCTCTGCCTGTGTATCCCCCTTCACATCCAGCCTTGATCACTTTTCATTCTTCTTCTTCCTAACCTACGTTGCCTCCCTCAAACCTGAAATTCCTAATCTGATGTTTGAATCCCTCCATGCCCTTGCTTTCCCCAGCTCCACCTCAACAGCTTCCTGAAATCTCTGAGCCCTCTGATTCTGACAGTCTGTCAATCTCCCGGTTGCCTTTGTACCAGTGGTGCCTTAGCCATCTCCCCTTTGTTCTTGCATTTCCTCCTTCTATACGCATTCCTCTCCAGCTCTTCACATTCAAACCTATCTCTGACTACATTTTTGATCATTCGCTTCTACTATCTCTCTTCTTCAGCTTTGGTTTTCTGTGATTACACATCAAGTGAAACAGGTTGGTCTGTCTTTGCTTAAATCACTGTTTCAATGCAAGTTGTCATTAGAGGCAAAGCTGCTTGATTAAATGGATTTTATACCGTTTTTCTCCTCCTCCTCGTCTTGGCAGACCAGGACGTTTTTTTTGTAGTTCTTGTGAAGTCAGTGTCGATGATCAGCACTGTGAGCTTTAATCCAGGGTAACTTTCACTTTACACCATTCAGTTAGCACTCTCAGGGCAGGTATAGAGAGGAAGTGTATTAGTTCAGAGGGGAATTAAAGCTCTCTCTATCTCAGTTCAATGACACATTGCCACTCAAGCTGTAGCCACCGGGAACAGTAGACCAGGCTGAGACTTTTTTTCAGCAGAGAAGACAAAACTATGGTGGGTGGGGTGTGAATATAATAGTGGGTTTTAAATTATTTGACTGGGGAGACACAGAGAATGTCATTCCACCGGCAAGGAGATTATAGGTCATAAAAGAAAGGGAGTCACTCATAAATGCAATAATGAATGCAGGAGAAATTTCTTTCATCGGAGAGTGTTCAGAGTGTGAAATGTGCTACCAGAGAGCAGTTGAGGTGAATGCTATTGATGTGGCTACGGGATGGTGGATATGTGGGATGAAGGAATAAAAGGATAGGGTGAGATGAAGTCAGGATGGAGGAGGGTGATGCTTGTATGGAACATTATGACCAGAATGAGCCGCTTTTCCCAAATGGTTCTTAATTTCAGTGTAATTGCAATAAACCTCACCCTACCTATGAATAAGTCAGATTGTACATTTATGTCGTTTTATGGAGCAGGCCCACTCAGTCCAGCTACTGTGTTAAGACTGGACCAAACTCATTTCACCTTAAAAGTGTTCGTAGCTATCAGGCAAAGAGGCTTGCTTCCCTCTGTGTGGAGGTGCTGATGATGGACAGAGTCGGCAGTGACTTCACCTGATGAAGGGGCAGCGCTTTGAAAGCTTGTGATTTTAAATAAATCTGTTGGATGAGAACCGGGCATCGTGTGACTTCTGACTCCTTCCCTTCTGGTTTGGGACGTACTTAAAACCCAGGTACTGGGCATGAACAGGTTAAACTTTTATCCTGAGGCTCTGATCCTACCACGGGGATGAGAGACATGGCCAAAACATTCCATTCTATTAGGACCCCAACCCTGGAAACCACCCTCCCTCCCCCCACAACAAGATTCTAACTTGTTTTTTCTTAGTGTCAACTCAAGCCAGAGAAAAGAGTATGTTGATTTGTGCCTGGCCCCAAGTTCTGTAGCACCATCATGTTTAATCTAAATCCCAAAGGTGGACAATGTCACTGTCAAAAAGCTAAGCTGTGTGGGATTGGATGAATGCTAGTAAATCTACTGTTTGCTCCCATTGTCAATAGTTCAGCTCTAGGCTTGGGGACGAAGCCATTGAGCCCACTCCACAGCTCAGTGAAGGCTTGACATCTGGGGATGGTCCTTGAGGGGGGGGGGGGAGGTGGGGGAGCAACATTTAAAGTTTACTGTTGTTAAATACTGCCACAGAAAATGAGCAAACAACATTCCAGCCTCGGGCAACTGCCTGTGTGGAGTTTGCACATTCTCCCCGTGTCTGCATGGGTTTCCTCCGGGTGCTCCGGTTTCTTCCCCGCAGTCCAAAGCTGTGCAGGTTTTGTGAACTCAATTGCCCATCGTGTTAGGTGCATTAGTCAGGGGTGAATATAGGGTAGGGGAAATCGACCTGGGTGGGTTACTCTTCAGAGGGTTGGTGTGGACTTGTTGGGCCGAAGGGCCTGTTTCCATACTGTAGGAAATCTAATCTAATCTAAATAGAAAACAGCTGCATATAGTCAGCGAGACAGACCGAGACCCAGAACGATGAAAACAATAGCCTGCCATTTATGAAAAGAAATAAAAATTCAGCTTCCATTCCTTTCCATCTACTTGGCTATTACACTACCCAGTCCCTAACCTGAAAACCTGTTTGCAATCCAGCCGAATAAATCAGCCGCAGGGATTTACGGGAAGCTGTGTGCTTTTGTTGGCACACATTCTCTCTACTCTCCTGCATTCCAGCTAAATCCTGGGTAGCAAATGTTGACCCTGAGCAAGCACATTGTCTGTTGAGGCACCTTTCTGTTGGGATACAGAGGGAGGAGCAGAGAAGGCTGACCCTGCTCCCAGATGGCCTGCCGATCTCCTGGCATGACTCAGCCTCCAGTTATTTTTCATCGAGGTCAGATTGAAGGGAGTGGGGTGGGGGGAGGGGGGAGTGTGTTGGTGGTTAATTGCCTGGCAGCAGCCAGAAAGCCAATTAGACCAACTTAAAAACACCAACGCATTCACATCTGTCTGAGATTTTCCAAGCTGACAACTCCTACCAGATATGACCAAAACCTGATGAACTGAGCAGGCCTCATGGGACCAGAGCTGGGGTGAAGGTGGGAGGGATCGGGGGGCAGGGGGCGAGGAATCAGCCATCATTTGGGGGCGGCATGGTGACACAGTGGTTAGCACTGCTGCCTCACAGCGCCAGAGACCCGAGTTCAATTCCCACCTCAGGCGACTGAATGTGTGGAGTTTGCATGTTCTCCCCGTGTCTGCATGGGTTTCCTCCGGGTGCTCTGGTTTCCTCCCACAGTCCAAAAATGTGCAGGTTAGATGAAATGGCCATGCTAAATTGCCCGTAGTGTTAGGTGAAGGGGTAAATGTAGGGGAATGGGTTTGGATGGGTTGTACTTCGGCTGGTTGGTGTGGACTTGTTGGGCCGAAGGGCCTGTTACCACACTGCAAGTAATCTAACCTAATCTAATCATTGCCTCCCTGAATTTAATACTCCCTCTGCAGCCAGGTTTGCCCGAGGTACAGGCTTGTGGCCATAAGACCATAAGACATAGGAGTGGAAGTAAGGCCATTCGGCCCATCGAGTCCACTCCGCCATTCAATCATGGCTGATGGGCATTTCAACTCCACTTACCCGCATTCTCCCTGTAGCCCTTAATTCCTCGTGACATCAAACCTGGAATGTTTTCTCTTCTGCAGTGATACACTGATAACTGCGTTGATTTCTGGTCATACAAGCACTCTTCAGAGCTGAGCTGTCAAGCCAGTTGGCCACCTACACTCCGTATGGAATTGGAAGTCCACCCATTCCCTTTGACTGGACAGGGGCAACTGAGCTGCCTTCACAATCAGTCTGAGTCCCACCCACCATTGCTGGACACCCAGCCTTGCCTCTCATCCCAGTGGTGGGATCACAGCCTCAGGATGCCCGAGTCCTGTGTTTTAAGTCCATCCTAAGCTGGACGGAAGGAACCCTTTTTATTCATTTACAGGATGAGGGTGTCACTGGCTCGGCCTAGTCCCTAATTACCCAGAGGGCAGTTAAGGGTCAAGCACATTGCTGTGGGTTTGGAGTCAGGTGTAGGCTAGACCAGATAAGGACAGCGCTTCCCTTCCCTAAAGGATATCAGTGAACCAGATGGGCTTTTCCAGACAATAAAGAATGAATTAATGGTCTCCATTAAGCTCTTAATTCTAGATTTTTATTGAATTCACATTCCACCATCTGCCGTGGTGGGATTCAAACCTGGATCCTCAGAACATTGCTTGGGTCTCTGGGTTAACAATCCAGCCACTATACCACTAGGTTGTTATCTCCTCCGAGTGAGTTTGGTCCAGACTTAACTCGGTGGTTGGAGTGAGTGGGCCTGCTCTATAAAACGACATGCATCTGGCACAAATGTACAATCTGACTTATTCATAGTTAGGGTGAGGTTTATTACAGTTACACCGAAATTAAGGACCGTTCGGGATAAATGGCCCATTCAGGTCTTTAAGTTCCGTATAAGCATCCCCCCACTCCATCCTGACTCCATCTCATTCTATATTTTTATTCCTTGCTCCCACATCAATCCATTAACGCGTCAATACTATTCACCTCAACTGTTCTCTGGCATCAAATTCCACATTCTTCTACTGTGTACCTAATCTTCTTAAGACTGACTTGTACATGGCAGAAGTTGTCTTAATATTGAAGTTAAGATATATAGTTAAGCCAAAGTTAAAACAGCTGTACATAAAACCTGATTTACAGAGTCATAGAATCATACAGCATGGAAATAGACCTTTCGGTCCAACCCGTCCATGCTGTCCAAGTTTCCCATCCTAAACTAATCCCACTTGTTTGCATTTGGTCCTTATCCCTCTGAACCGTTCCTCTTTGTGTACTTATCCAAAAGTCCTTTAAATGTTGTAACTATACCTGCATCAACCACTTCCTTTGGCAGTTTATTCCACTTGCGAATCATTCTCAGGTCTCTTTTAAGTCTTTCTCCTCTTACCTTAAAATATGGTCCCAAATTTTGAACTCCCCCACCATGGGGAATGACCTTTTCTATCACCTTAGCTGTGCCCGTCATGATTTTATAAACCTCTCTAAGGTCACCCTCTTAACCTCCTACGTTCCATGATAAAAGTCCCAGCCTCCCCGTTTAACTAAACTTTTCATTCCCGACAACATCCTGGGAAATCTTTTATGGGCCCTCTCCAATTTCATGATTTCCTTCTTATAGCAGGGCAACCAGAATTGGACACAGTGCACCAAAACTGGTCTTACCAACATCCTGTACAAACGCAACATGACTTCCCAACTCTCAATAGTCTGAGCATGAGCAATGAGGGCAAGTGCACTAAATGCCTTCTTAAGCACCCTGCCTACCTGTGAGGCAAATTTCAAAGAATTACGTACCTGAACCCCTAGGTCTTTCTGTTCAGCAACACTACCCAGAGCGCTACCATTAACTGTATTAGTCCAGCCTTTCTTTGTTCTGCCAAAATGCAATACCTAATCTTCTTAAGACTGACTTGTACATGGCAGAAGTTTTTTTAATATTGAAGTTAAGATATATGGTTAAGCCAAAGTTAAAATAGCTGTAACCTGATCTACAGAGTCATAGAGTCATACAACATGGAAATAGACCTTTCGGTCCAACTCCGAATTAAAGTCTGTCGACCATTCCTCAGTCCTTTGGCCCAATTGATCAAGACTTGGGAGGAGATGACTCTGATGGCAAGATCTGAAATATGATGTTGCTCTGTAGCTTGAAGGTTTAGCTCCTGCTGTGTACTGTGGACTGATGGAGGTTAATTGTGCCACCTATATCGTCAGCCCTCCAGCAGCAAGTCTCTGGGGATTATGACAGTCCTGTAGATCCCAATTGCTGATCCTTGCTACAGTGTATGAATGTGGCTTTCTGCTTGCAAACAAGGCCTCACACTGTTGAATACAAGGGTTCAGTGTTAGATATGAGCAGTAATTCATGGGAGGTACCAGCGAACACCCAAACCCTGAATGAACTGTACCCTGGTGTGAGTCCATGCTTTCAGGCAAGATGTCAGTTTTGACATGATTTTGAAGGTGAATTTGATCATTCAGTTCTTGGAGGATTGGAAACAAAAAAGGTCGTGTAAGCTGCAGTGAAGAAGGGTGACCCAGGATCGGTCATTGCTTATCACAACAAATGCTACAGAACAGTCAGCTAAGATGTCCCCATTTTCTGACTTCAGAAGCCATGGTTTTGCCTACACTGGGTGTGTAAATTACACTGCCCTCTTTTTCAGCCTACAACTCACATTGGAAGTCAAACTCAACCTATCACCCAACAGAGAGAGGGTTTATTTCTCAGTATAACTTAGGAGTAAAAGATAAGCAAAGGACAGAAGCTCTTTTCCGTATCAGATGCTGATGACATTTCAGACTGCCGAGCACCAATTAACCACGCCGACTTTTATACTCGACATACAAGTCAACTCCCATTTCTGGGCTGATTGGCCTATACTACGAAAACAATTTACATGCTGACATACCTATAGCACTTTCTACTAAGACTGAGTGAGGAAAATTGGATTGCCCGAGTATCGTGGCTTATGGAACAGGAACTGGAAATATTGGGAACCATCAGGCAGTCAGTGTGCACAGAACCAAGGAGTTAGCATTTCATGTGTGGATCCTTTGTCAACATTAGGGGAAATAATCGAGGAAGATAGATGTGGGGAAGCTGCGCAGCACAAAATTAATGCAAACCCCAATTTCAAATAATTAATGGAAAATAACATTTTCACCGAAATTAGGCCCAGTAATGGTTTCATCCAAGCCACTTCAATGTGCAGCTGGGTGTGATGTAATGGGTGGATTTAACATCTGGTCACATTTGTGGTTTTGGATGTGTCAGTTCTTCCACTTTAGGAACCTAGGCGATTATACATGCTACAATGTATATAACAACAACTTGGATTGATATGGCACTTTTAACACCCCAGGATGCTTCGCAGGAGTGGAATCAAAACAATATTTGCTTCGACTTGACTTATTGTCACATGTAGAGTGAAAAGTTTTGTTTGCAAACAATACACTCAGTCATAGTCAGCAAGGACTTACGATCACTGAGTGAAAAAGTCTTGGACAGATTGAGGCATACAGGTTACACTGCGGGGTACATGCACGAGGCAAGAAAACATTATTTGAAGTTAGACAGTCCATTCATCAGTGTAATAACGGTCAGGAAGAAGCTCTTCTTGAACCCACTGGTGCGTGCATCCAAAGTTCTGTATCTTCTGCCTGATGGAAGAAGCTTTAGGAAAGCATTACTGGGGGTTTTGATGATGTTGGCAGCCTTTCTACTGCAACACAAAGTGTAAATGGAGTCCGTGGTTGGAAGGTTGGCTTCTTGATGGTCAGGGCCATGCACACAACCTTCTGTAGTTTCTTACCGTCCTGGGCAGAGCAGTTGCTGTCCCAGGCCATCATGCACCCGGACAGTTTACCTTCTATGGTGCAGCTGTAAAAGCCACACAATGTGACATCAGGGCATCTGATCAAAAGCTTGGTTGAAGGGGTAGACAATAGACAATAGGTGCAGGAGTAGGCCATTCAGCCCTTCGAGCCTGCACCGCCATTCAATATGATCATGGCTGATCATTCCTAATCAGTATCCGCTTCCTGCCTTATCTCCATAACCCTTGATTCTACTATCTTTGAGAGCTCTATCCAACTCTTTCTTAAATGAATCCAGAGACTGGGCCTCCACTGCCCTCTGGGGCAGAGCATTCCACACAGTCACCACTCTGTGGGTGAAGAAGTTTCTCCTCATCTCTGCCCTAAATGGTCTACCCCGTATTTTTAAGCTGTGTCCTCTGGTTTGGCACTCACCCATCAGCGGAAACATGTTTTCTGCTGCCAGAGTGTCCAATCCTTTCATAATCTTATATGTCTCAATCATATCCCCTCTCAGTCTTCTAAACTCAAGGGTATACAAGCCCAGTCACTTCAGTCTTTCAGTGTAAGGTAATCCCTCCATTCCAGGAATTCACCTCGTGAACCTACGCTGCACTCCCTCAATAGCCAGAATGTCTTTCCTCAAATTTGGTGGCCAGAACTGCACACAGTACTCCAGGTGTAGTCTCACCAGGACCCTGTACAGCTGCAGAAGCACTTCTTTGCTTCTATACTCAATCCCTCTTGTTATGAAGGCCAGCATGCTATTAGCCTTCTTCACTACCTGCTGTACCTGCATGCTTGCCTTCATTGACTGGTGTACAAGAACACCCAGATCTCTAGGTTTTAAGGACTATCTTAAATCATAGAATTCTTCCAGTGTGGAAGCAGACCATTCAGCTCATACCAACCCTCTGGAAAAGCATTCCTCTCAGACCCACCCACCGACTCTATCCCTGCATTTCCCATGGCTAATTCACTCAGCCTATACATCCCTGGACACTATGGGCAATTTCTTATGGCCAATCCACCAAACCTGCACATCTTGATACAGTGGGAGGAAACCGGAGCACCCAGTGAAAAGCTGCGCAGACGCAGGAAGAATGTGCAAACTCCACACAGACTGGAATTAAACCCAGGTCCCTGGCGCTGAGACACAGCAGGGCTAACTACTGTGCAACAGTGCTGCCTTCAAGGGAGAGAGGGAGAGATGGGAAGGTGTCAGGAGCAAATTCCCACATATGGGGCCCATGACACTGAAGGCACAGCCACCAGTAATCAAGTGATGAGAAGTGAGGATGCTGAAAAGGCCAGGATTACAGTGTAGGTATCTCGGAGGAATGTGGGGCTGGAGAAAATTATAGATATAGAGAAGGGTGCACAGGGAGGCAATTTGAAAACAGGGATAAGAATTTTAAGTTTGAGGCCATTTTCAATCATAGGTTGAAACCTACTAATCATACTTTATACTTATAATCACTATTCTTTGACATTTTCTGTTTTCATAACTTGTTGTTTGTTCTTTCTCTAATTGCCTTGAATCTTGGTACTTAGTGTAT
Source organism: Hemiscyllium ocellatum (assembly GCF_020745735.1). NCBI lineage: Eukaryota > Metazoa > Chordata > Chondrichthyes > Orectolobiformes > Hemiscylliidae > Hemiscyllium > Hemiscyllium ocellatum. Next base: position 94,606,564 of record NC_083407.1, on the reverse strand, counting down.
ATTAAACGAACAGACTTCCATAAGCCTGTATTTGAGGTTTTGCTAGAATATCAGGTTGAATTCTACCACTATGGAACCAATTGCAGTTTTTCTTTTGTAATCTGATTTACTTCTGCTTTTCCTGACATAGCATTCTGAAAGCAGTAAGCTATGAAATCACCCAGCTCTAGTTAAGAATATCAGCCTTTCTGGTTCCGACACGTGTTATCCATGGAACGATTTAAGGGAGGGGTCAGACTCCTGGAAACTTACTGGAAACTTTAATTATTAAGCTTTTAACTTGCCTTTAAATAGCCAAAACATGTAATCTTGCTGCTCTGTTTATGATGATGTAAAGACATAGCAACCAAAGAAAATCTCTCCTGACCCTGGCTGTCCAAATGTTTTCTGATGGTTTTTTTCTGTTGTTGCCTAGCCCCATTTAGCTAATGCCAGCAAGATGATGGAAATTATAATGTACTGTTCTGGCAGGTTTTCACCCCAATAGAGGCTTCCTGCCTCTATTCCTGATGAAGGGCTTTTGCCTGAAACGTCGATTTTTCTGCCCCTCGGATGCTGCCTGACCTGCTGTGCTTTTCCAGCACCACTCTGATCTAAACTCTGGTTTCCAGCATCTGCAGTCCTCACGTTTGCCTAGGTTTTCACCCTAACCAGCCCATAACATCATCTGTGGCCAAGATGAGACTCTATCCTCCTGCCTAAATTCACAACACCCGAATATCCCTCCTTTCTCCAGTATTTACCTAACATCTCCTGAAATGCCCTGATACTGTTCACCTCAGCCACTCCCTGTGGTAGAAGCATTCACACACTCGCTATTCTATAACTAAACCAGAATCCCTACAGTATGGAAGCAAGCCATTTGACCCATCAAATCCACACCAACACTCTGAAGAGCATCCAACCCAGGTCCACCCTATAATCCTACCTAACCTACACATCCCTAGACATCGTGGGCAAGTTAGTGTGGTCAATTCAACTAACCTGCGCATCTTTGGATTGTGGGAGGAAACCAGAGCACTTGGAGGACACCCGTGCACACACTGGGAGAATGTACAAACTCCACACGCACACACACTCACCTGAGAGCAGAATTGAACCTGGGTCCCTGGCGCTGTGAGGCAGCAGTGCTAACCACTGAGCCACCCCAATGTTCTTCTTTCTTGGATTTATTAATGACTATTTCATATTTAGGGCCTTAAGTTTTAATTTCCTACCTACCCAGTTACATACTTACACATTCCACAACCCCCCGCAACCTGCCCACCATCACTGCCAAATCATCTCCATGCGGACTTTCGCAAATCTCTTCATAATTTTTGAACTCCGTATTAGTCGCTCCCTTCTTTTGTGGTGAAAAGTCCCCAAGTCTGCTCAGTCTTTCAATGTGGGAATACACTGAAAGCAGGGTGGTATTACCCAGTGGCAGAGTGCAAAGCCAGCTGCATACTGCAATATGTCGGAATGTCAGCACTGAGCTGAAACAACAAGGCTATCCCTGCCACTCCACAAATCATTCTTCTATCAGCGCCCACAGCTCCTGCTCACAGCAAAGTGTCACTGAAATGCTGCGGATGGGCCGTGGTATGATGTGGTTTCCTGTTCTCACATCATTGAATTGCCAGAGTCTGACTCATTGTGCTGGTTCCCCCTTTTTCCTTGCAGTGTAAATTACTACAATTGACTGAAACCTGTCATTCTTGCAAATTTGCCGGGATGAAATGTGTCTCTTTTCAGCAATGTAAAATTATTCTAGGTCCTGCACTAACTCTGTCAACCATGCTGAGTCTGTAAGATTGATGACTGGAGAATGAGAAAATTTGGTTGAGAGAACGGCTCCACCCTGTGAGAGGCTGCAACATTGATTCACCCTCGGACGACTGTCTGTGTGGAGTTTGTGTATTCTCCACTTGACTGCGAGGGTTTCCTCTGGGTGCTCCAGCTTCCCCCCACAATCCAAAGATTGTGCAGGTTAGGTGGATCAGCCACACTAAATTACCCATAGTATTCAGGGATGTGTAGATTAGCCGGATTAGCCATGGGAAATGCAGGGTTACAGGGGTAAGGTAAGGAGGTGGGTCTGGGCGGGATGCACTTCGGAGGGTCGGTGCGGGCCTGATGGGCTGAATGGCCTGCTTCCACACTGTAGGGATCCTATGATTGTAATTGGAATTTTCTGCCTTGCACTGCATATCCAGAAGGACAGCTCTGACTCAGTTGGGCTCCTCAGATGGAAAACTACAGTTCGTGCCTGAACCTGCTCTGTGGGAGAGAGGTGAGCAGCCTCCACCTGGAAGCATTTTCCCTTTGTCAGCCCCAACCATTTTACTTTGGAATTCCTCCTACGTGATATTCATATTGAGTCCCCTTGTGTGGAGAAGGATTTGAGGAAAGGAATCTGATGCACTGTCTGAAGCAGTTTACTGGTGTCAGATTGAAGGCTATGGTTCTCTAAAACTTCAACCAGATCTGTCTTAGTGCTGCTGCTTCTGGTATCATATCCTCAACACAAGTAACTGTGCATTCGCCCAGTTAAATTTCATAATAAATCTATCAACCTTTCTGAGTTGGACATTAGTTATCCACAAGCTTAGCTATGTCCTCGGTGAGCTTCCAATCCAGACGGCAAGTTCACTCCTCGCAGTGTAACATCCCTCCTCAGTGTTGGTCCATAACAGCAGCAGGAGAGATACACTATTATTTAGTTTTGCCTCACTATCTTAGTGAACAGCAGACATTCATCAATGGCCAATCTTCCTTGGTTTGGCATAGTATAGCATTTTCTCCAACATCGCTTCCTAGTTTTATTCAGATCACAAAGTTGCCAAATTGATTAGTCTGAGTTTCATCAAGCCCGCACCCTTGAGGAAAATATCCAATCATATCAAATTTTGATTCATTGATTCATACAGTGCAGAAAAGGCCCTTCGGCCCATTGAGTTTACACTGATTGAGTGTTTTGAGGAAATTATGAAAAGGATTGGTGATAGCAGTGCAGTAAATGTTTATTTGGATGTCAGTAAAGCCTTCAACAAGATTTTACATGGTAGACTAATTAGTAACGTTAGGTTACATTGGATTCAGAATGAATTGGATACATAATTGGCTTCACGGCAGGAGACGGCGAGTAATGGTGGAGAGTTGCTTTTTGGACTGGGCACCTGTGACCAGCGGTTTTCCACAGGGATTAGTTCTGGGTCCTCTTTTGTTCATCATTTATATAAATTATTTGGATGACAACATAGAGGCATGGTTAGTAAGTTTGCAGGTGACACCACAATGAAAGAAGGTTTTCTAAGATTACAAAGGAATCTTGATCAAATGGGCCAATGGCCTGAAAAATGCCAGATGGAGTTCAATCTTGATAAATGTGAGGTATTATATTTTGGAACAACAAACCAGAGTAGGGCTTATACAATTAATGGCCAGGCCTTGGTAGTTTTGTAAATTCCAGGGTACCTAGCTCAGGTACATAATTTTTCAAAATTTGTGTCACATATAGACAGGTTGGTTACAAAGGCATTTGGCAAACTTGTCTTCATTGCTCAGTCCTTTGAGGAGAGGAGTTGGGACATTGAGTCGAGATCCTGGATAGTGACAGGCGAGTGGATTATCACCGTTATTACCCTTATTGCTACCTTATCCACCCTCGTTAATATGGAGGCTCCCATTCTTCCACCACTGGAGGGAAACCAGGTGATTGGAATTCCTGAGGTAAAATTCGGAGCAATTCCGGGTTGCCGATTGCTCCTCTGGGCTTCATCTTGGAGACCGTGAATCAACATCTCAGGACACACTCTGTGGGCAGCAGGCAAAGGTGTTTCCCTCCCCTCCCCTCCCCTCCACAGAGATTGGCAGTGTCCACGTTTGCAATGCACTGGCACCTCTCACCGTAAGGCTGCTGCCTTTCTGTGCTTTGATCCCTCAGCCAGATCTTAAATGCTCACGGTATCTCAGTCCTGGGCTTCCTGTTCAGTGCAGCCAGAAAGCTAGGTAACTTGCCATGGCAGTCAGCAGTTGTCAGGTAAGAGGGTGGACAGGTAGGTGGGAAGCACGATGCTATCTCAACGTTACACTGATAGGCGCTGGCAGGCTGTTCAACAAAACACTGCATTTACGAGTTTTGAGAAGATTTGTAGCTCAGATTGAGGTTCTGGATGTAGGTTTGCTTGCTGAGCCTTCCAGCTCAGTGAGCAAACCCACATCCGAAACACTGCATCTCACCGATCTTCCAAAGAGGAAGATAAGGTCATTGCACAGGGGGAGCATCACCTCCAGCCTGAAAGAGCAGTGCAGCATCAGATGCAACAAGCCAGTTAACTGACATCCAGCTCCTGCCAATGTGAGCTGGATGCAGTATTTACACATTGACTGTAAATTTGTTCGCGTTGCAAATGTAAGTGGGCCCTATATATCGCCAGAAGCAAATGCAGTTTTTCTCATTGTCGGTCTTCTTCGCTTTTTGACCTGTTCTTCAATTAAATATAATGTTTTCAGCCATTCGAGAGCCTTCCACACTGACAAATGTGAAGATGGCATGCTGGGCATTAGGGAAACAGTAGCCCTCCCTTAGACAGGCCTGAAACATGGTGTGGTGCTAAGGACAGGTTAGACTGATAATCGGTTAGACGGATGATGTTGTAGAAGTGCACACAGTTATGAATGTGAGCTTCTATTTGTAATGAAGTTTTACCTGTTCCACCTTTGTGCTTTGAGAAATTCTTTCTCAGTTCCCAATCGCAGCGTCATGGTGGTACAGTGCACTCATAACAAGATGAGCTCCAGAAAACTGCAGGAAATTCACAGGAAACCCTCCGTGAATCTCTTCGAGTCAAGGTTGGCTCGACTTTACCTCAAGGTTTCCAATCTCTGCCTGTAATGCATTGAAGTGCGATTGCAACAATAACTTGTCAAAAGACTTCTACATATTTTTAGACTCGCTTCTTCCCTTTTCTAATTTCATCAAAGGTTTTGTTCTTTGTTCCCATCAAATCAAACTTACCTGATCATTCTTGGTTTTGTTTCATTGCGAAAAATATTTTGATTTTGGTCCCCGCCTTCTATTCAGATGTTTGGAATATTTAGATGTCAGTTGATTAGAAATTAGTATCAAAGGGAGATTTACCAGCCAATGGAGCGCTCAAAATTGTAGGATTGCCATAGCCATTCCAGTCCACTCCATCGTTGATACATTCTCAACACAACTCCCCATTTATGGTGGGCGTATTTCTGAACTAAGCCTGTTTTATTGACCGCTCCCTGACCCCTCTGAATCTCTATTCCTGAGATGCTGCCTGGCCTGCTGTGCTTTGACCAGCAACACATTTGCAGCTGTGATCTCCAGCATCTGCAGACCTCATTTTTTACCCTCTGAATCTAGGGTCAGTAGCATGTGAGCAAAGAGTGCCTTGTCCAGGAATCTGAATGCAGCAAGGATTAAATCATGACCTTGCAGGCCTGAATGGTGAGGAGTGATTATCACGGTATCCTGCCTATTAAGGGTCATTTGGCCAGAATGGCTGAGCTCACATTTGCTTCTGTTTGGGTTTCAGTGATTAAAACAGGAGAGAGTGGCCTGACCGTCTTCCGACTGCTCACTAAGGACAACCGATGGGCCTGGGTTCAAGCAAATGCGAGGCTGGTGTACAAAAATGGGAGGCCAGATTATATCATCGCGACACAGAGGCCCCTGGTGTGAGTGATCTGACTGTAAGGTTGTTCAATCCATCTCTGTCGCCTTTCCTTTGATGCTGTTTGTTTTCAGCATTGTACTCTCCTTCTCTAGTTTTGAAATGACATGATTCCCTCCTACTTTTAATGTCGAGCAGTGAGTGCACTGCCCATGTTCAAATCCTTTGCGAGTAGATGGCCTAAGGGGTTGATTAAAGCTGTGAAAACACCCAGTGTCACGGAGACTGAGGGGCCCTGGATTATAAAGCTTTCCGGAAACTTTTATTGTAGTCTGTGCCCGATGGAAGATTTCGTTTTTTATTTTGTTTGCAGGCTGAGGGAGGGATTTCTCCTCCATGTTCCAGTCTCCCTGAGTGAGGGAGTCTTGGCTCATGAAACATTTGAAATTATCACACTCCTAGGTGTGGCGAGATGAGAGCCCTTAGTTACATTGTAACTTGCCATACGGGCTGGCTAGATGACTTCGGCTGGTGTTGTGCGACACAGAAACTGACACTCCAGTGCAGTCATGAATCTGGCCCCACGGAACACTGACACCACATACAGTTCCTAGCTCTTTACAGAAAATGCAACTCCACCACCACCCTTCCCCAGTCTGGTTGCCGTTGCTCGTTACTATCCCATATGCCGGGTAAGAGTGGGGAAGTTCAAAGATGCAGGGTCCAGATTCCCCAGTGCATTTAGCTACGTTGTTCCCCTAATGGAAGAGTTGGGGGGGGTGGGGTTTGTAACATGCAGTCAACCCTACACACTTAGCTGCGGAAAGGCTGCTATCTCTGGATGACTATCATCTGTCCCATGTTGCCTCTACTGATCAGGTTAGAATTCCCTCCTTTACAGTGGTGGGCTCCCTCATGAGGGTGGAAATCTGTCCCGAAAATAGCGAGGAATTCCTGGAAAGAGGGTCGTAGGATCCGGTAGAACCCTACCCTGATACAGGGAAGCACCCTGCTCTTGGTGTGTCACATCCCTTATTGTCCCCTCCTTCTTCCCTAGCCCTGAGAATGCTCAGTGGATGACTTGAAGAACATTCCTTTTGCTGTCAGGTGCTTGCCTTCCACAAAGCTGAACTGATGCGAGGTTATCAGCTGAGGACATGCTCAGCGTCTTTGCAAATGGTCACTTCTTTCCTCATGGAAACACAGATAATAAGCCATTAGAGTGAGAGCGATGTATAGCAAGGAGAGAGACCCTTCGGTCCAACTCGTCCATGCCGACCAGATATCCTAAACTAATCTACTAACGTATCCAGCTAAACCATTTCTAATCATGAACCTGTCCGGATGCCTTTTCAATGTTGTCATTGTACCAGTCCTGGAAGGAGCACAGATGAGCTCTCCTGAGGTGGGGTGTGGGGAATGAATCTCAGCTATGATCTCGCCCCACCATGTCAGGGGCACTGAAGCGACTTGCAATAATCCCCGGGTTACCAAGTTTATTTAGCTGGAGCTCTTGCCTTGTCGTTTTCCAAATATGGCCGAGCACACACATCAGGAGCAGGAAAAGACCTTTGCACCCCTCCACCATTTGAAAAGGTTATGATGGATCAGCTCCACTTACCCCGGCACCCTTTGAGTGCCTTGTTAAAAAATCAAGAACCTCTCTGACTCACCTTAACAGTACCCGATGGCCCAGCCCTCCATGTTGCCCTGGCTTGCTGGGCAAGAGAATTCCACATGCACCACAATGCCCCGAGAGAAATATGAAACCAATCCCTCCACCTGAAGCCCCAGGGCAGTTGGGAGGTGGGGGTGGGGTAGTGCCACTGTGATATTTATCTACGACGGCAAAGTGACTGATTTTGGTCTCGCTCTGCAGAGATGAAGAAGGAGGGGAGGAGCTCCGGAAACGCTCCCTCCACCTACCGTTCACCTTCGCCACGGGAGAGGCGCTGCTCTACCAGGCTGCCTGCTCCGTCCCGGGTGAGCCCTCTGACCCTGGGGTTGCCAAAGGGAGAGGCGGCAGGGGCAGGAGGGACTCCACTGGCAGGTCCAAGAAGGGGCAGAGGAACGTGGACCCCAGCTCCCTTCTGGGCGCCATGATGTGCCAGGATGAGTCCGTGTACGTCTGCCATCCTGCGCCAGATCCCAGGCACCCCCAGGGCAGCGAGCCCATCGGCACAGCTGGAGGCGACTGGCAGTGGCTTGCGGGTGACGCCGGCGAGGTGAGCCAGCAGGGGGTTAACGCCGGGCACCTCGACCCCCTGCTGTCCACGTTGGACTTCCTCGAGCCGCCTGGTGAGGACGGTTGTCTGAACAACGAGTTGTTCAACGCATTGGCAAACCTCGGGCTTGGCGCAGACGAGCTGCAGCTCCTCCTGTTCGACGAGAAGACGGTGACGTTGGACACGGATCCGGGACACATCCCGCCGCTGAGCGACGCCTGGACAAACGGGGAAATTCTGTCCTACGTCCACCACTCGATTGTGAGTAAGAACGACCAGGAGCTGCCCGGAGCCCAGCGACCCTTCCCGACTCCTGGCTTTTCCCAGGCTGCGCCCGCAAACCCTTTGACATATTCGCGCAAAGCCCTTGGCGACGAGGCCCCGTATCCCCCCCAGCATTTCCATCGACAACAGCACTCCCTCCAATCCAATAACCCCCCGATAACGCAGCAGCAAGACCTCCTGCTGCTGACCCACCAGAGCGACCAGGCCTTGGCTCAGTGTTTCGCAGCCAGTGACGGGCAGCCTCAGGTGAGCCAGGAGGGACCCAGCCGTCAGCAGCTGAAGGGGCATCTGCACACGCATCCAAAACCCCACCAACAGCTGCCCTTGCTCTCCCATAGCCCGGCTAACACCCAGTTGTTGGATTACCATCGCCAGTCGGCAGTTGATCAACCAGTGGAGGACAAACTGGACCATATTCTTGGTTACGGTCAGGGCCTGACTTCCTATCAGCAGCTGCTGTCTACGTGTCCAAGTGGGATCACTCCCAGCACAGATTCCCACGTGACTGGGGCACCTTGTATGGAGTTCACGATGAATGACGGAACAGGCGACGATGGCCATTACCATAGCTTCCTTGCCACATCGTCCACATATAGTACCTTCCCAGAGAAGCCGCAGGCTCAGGAGATACCTCTCTGCCAGTATCAGCCACTAAATCCTTCCAGCAACCCATTCGTGGACCTGTGTCCAGAGCAACACACGCTCACAGTGGATCCTTATGGATGTTTCCCAGCTTCTAGACCTCAGGACAATCCCCACAAGGTAACCTAACTCCAATCTGTACTTGGCTTGCAATCCTATTGACATAAGTTTGTTTGAAAAGGAACATGATACACTTTGGAGACAGCGATCACAATTCTGTCAGGTTTACTTTCGTGATGGAAAGGGATAGGTGTACTCCACCGAGCAAGAGTTACAGCTGGGGGAAGGGAAATTACGATGCAATTAGGAAAGATTTAGGAAGCGTAGAATGGGGAAGGAAACTGCAGGGGATGAGCACATCAAAAATGTGGAGCTTATTCAAGGAAAAGCTCCTGTGTGTCCCAGATAAGTATGTACCTGTCAGGGAGGGAGGAAGATATAGAATGCGTGAGCCGTGGTTTACTAAGGAAGTGGAATCCCTGGTCAAGAAGAAGAAGAAGGCTTATGTTAGGGCAAAATGTGAAAACTCAGTTAGGGTGCTTGAGGGTTACAAGGAAGTCAGGAAAGACCTAAAGAGAGCTCAGAAGAGCCAGGAGGAGACATGAGAAGTTGTTGGTGGATAGGATCAGGGTTAACCCTAAGACTTTTCATAGGTATGTCAGAAATAAAAGAGTGAGGAGAGTTAAATTAGGGCCAATCAAGGATGATAGTGGGAAGTTGTGTGTGGAGTCAGAGGAGATAGGGGAAGCACGAAATAAATATTCTTCGACTGTGTTCACTATAGAAAAGGAAAATGTTGGCGAGGAAGATACAGAGATACTTGCATCTAGACTAGAAGAGATTGAGGTTCACAAGGAAGAGGTATTAGAAATACTGCAGAGTGTGAAAATAGACAGGTCCCCTGGGCCGGATGGGATCTATCCTCTGGGAAGCAAGGGAAGAGATTGCTGAGCCTTTGGCATTGATCTTCAAATCACCATTGTCTACAGGAATAGTGCCTGAGGACTGGGGGATAGCAAATGTGGTTCCCCTGTTCAAAAAGGGTAGTAGAGACAACCCTGGTAATTACAGACCAGTGAGTCTCACTTCAGTTGTTGGTAAAGTGTTGGAAAAGGTTATAAGAGAGAGGATTTATAACCATCTAGAAAAGAATAGTTTGATTAGGGACAGTCAGCACGGTTTTGTGAAGGTTAGGTCATGCCTAACGAATCTTATTGACTTTTTTGACAAAGTGACCAAACAGGTAGATGAGAGTAAACCGGTTGATGTGGTGTATATGGATTTCAGCAAGGCATTCAATAAGTTTCCCCACAGTAGGCTATTATACAAAATGCGGAGGAATGGGATTGTGGGAGACATAGCAGTTTGGATCAGTAATTGGCTTGCTGAAAGAAAACAGAGGGTTGTTGTTGATGGAACATGTTCATCTTTGTGTCCAGTTACTAGCGGCGTACCGCAAGGGTCGGTGTTGGGTCCACAGCTGTTCATCATTTTTATAAATGACCTGGATGAGGGTATAGAAGGGGGTGAGTTAGTAAAGTTGCAGACGACACTAAGGTCGGTGGAGTTGTGGATAGTGACAAAAGATGTCGTAAGTTGCAGAGAGACATAGATAGGATGCAGAGCTGGGCTGAGAGGTGGAAAATGGAGTTTAATGTGGACAAGTGTGTGGTGATTCACTTTGGACGGAGTAATCGGAATGCAAAGTACTGGGCTAATGGTAAGATTCTTGGGAGTGCAGATGAGCAGAGAGATCTCGGTGTCCACGTACACAGATCCCTGAAAGTTGCCTCCCAGATTGACAGGGTTGTTAAGAAGGCATACAGTGTTTTGGCCTTTATTAGTAGAGGGATTGAGTTCCGGAACCAGGAGGTTATGCTGCTGCTGTAAAAAGCTCTGGTACGGCCACACTTGGAATATTGTGTACAGTTCTGGTCACCACATTATAAGAAGGATGTGAAAGCTTTGGAAAGGGTGCAGAGTAGATTTACTAGGATGTTGTCTGGTATGGAAGGAATGTCTTACGAGGAAAGGTTGATGGCCTTGAGGCTGTTCTCGTTAGAGAGAAGAAGGTTGAGAGGCAACTTAATAGAGACATGCAAAATAATCAGAGGGTTAGATAGGGTGGACAGGGAGAGCCTTTTTCCAAGTATGGGGACGGCAAACACGAGGGGACACAACTTTAAAGTGAGGGGAGATAGGTATAAGACAGATGTCGGAGGATTTTCTTTACTCGGAGAGTAGCAAGGGTATGGAATGCTTTGCCTGAAACAGTAGTAGATTCGCCAAATTTAAGTCGTATGGACGTACACAGAACAGTGTGGGTGGGATGGGCTTCAGATTAGTGTGACAGGGCGGCGCAACATCAAGGGCAGAAGGGCCTGTACTGCGCTGTAATTAGATTAGATTACTTACAGTGTGGAAACAGGCCCTTCGGCCCAACAAGTTCACACCGACCCGCTGAAGCGCAATCCACCCATACGCCTACATTTACCCCTTCACCTAACACTATGGGCAATTTAGCATAGCCAATTCACCTAATCTGCACATCTTTAGACTGTGGGAGGAACCCACGCAGACTCTGGGAGAATGTGCAAACTCCACAGTCAGTCGCCTGAGGCGGGAATTGAACCCGGGTCTTTGGCGCTGTGAGGCAGCAGTGCTAACCACTGTGCCACCGTATTCTATGTTCTATGATGCCTCTAGTGGGGGGGAGGTACAGGGTGAGATGACTCATGGGTCCATGTTCCACATGGGACGAGAACGCAGATAGATCAGAGGGTTAACAGGCTAGAGTTAACAAGAGAACAGATAAGCGGACTGCTTCGGGTTGCTCATATACTTGTGGCATTAGGGAGAAATCACTCAGTGTTTAGCTCCGTGAGCCTGCTTCACCGCTGAAGAAGATTGTAGCTGATTGGATTGCAGCCTCAACACCATTTTGCTGCATCCAGTCCCCTCCGACTCCGACTCCCTTGTTGGTCAAGGATCTATCTGACCTGACTTTAAATATGTTCACAGAATCGCAGAATTATTACAGTGCAGAAGGATGACACTCAGTCCAAAGTGTCTATCTCTTGCCTTTTCCTCCTAGCTCTGCACGCCATCCCTATTCAAATAACTATCCAGTACTCTCTTGAACGCCTCGATTGAACCTGCCCTGTCCCACCATTTCCCGACATTGTAGTCCAAGCCCTGACAACTCACTGTATGTTGATGTTTTTTTCTCAGCTAACACTTGCTTTGTGTGCACCTCACTTTAAATTTATATCCTCTTGTTCTTGCGTAATAAGCTTTGCCTACCCTAGTCTGCCTGCTCTCGCTTGTCCAAACCTCAAGCAGACCTCCTCTCTCCAGGGAGAACACTCCCAACTTCCTCAGTCTATCCTCAAAGCTAAATTTCATCATTCCTGGAACCATTCTAGGAATTTACTTCTCTACTCTCTCCAATGCATTCACGTCTCTTCTACAATGTGACACCCAGAGCTGTATGCAGTACTCCAGCTCTATCAGGTGCTTCATACAAATTCCACATCACCTCCCATTTCTTGTACTCTACCCACCATTAGTAAAGCTGAGGCCACTATATGGCTTATTTGCTGCTCTCTCCACTTCTGCCACCTTCAATGATCTGTGCCCATGTATAACCTGCTCCCTCTGCTCCTGCACCCCTTTTAGAATTTTACCCCTCTTTTCTCTTGTTCCAATTTTCTCTGACCAGAGTGCATCATGCTTCTGTGCATTTCACCACGTCTGCCACCTATCTGTCCACTCCACCTTGTGGAGATCCAGACCGTCCATCTCACAATTTACAACCCTTCCAAGTTTTGTCTCATTTGCAGACTTGAAAATTGTCCCCGCAGACAAATCAGAGAAGCAAGAGTCCCACTATGGGCCCTGTGTTTTTATGCATTGAATAGAAAAGTCACATTCCCAGTTTTCCAATCTGGCAGAACCATTTCGGAATTGAGCGAACTTTGGAAAATGCAAACGAATGCATCTGCGGTCTGAGCAGCTACTTTTAAAACCTGTGGTTGAAGTCCATCAGGATATGGGGACTTATTATTTTAGCAGTTTTAATAATTCTGTCAGTCTCCTTTCTGCCTGGTGATTCCAACTGCTTTAAGTTCCTCTCTTTCTTTCGCCTTCAGACTCATGATTATTTCAGAGATGTTGTTGGCTTCTACAGTGAAGATTGAGGCAAAATATCTGCTCAATTCATCTTCAGGGCCCTAATTTTCCATTACTAAGTCCCCAGACAAACTCCGTTGAGGAACAATGCTAACTGTGCTTACTTGTCTACTTGTGGCTAAGATCAGAAATTTGTGTCCAGCAAGTAAAGCTAAATAAAGAAACAAAAGGTATGAAATAGGGCCTCCTGTAGCCCATTCAGCCCCACAAAAGCCTGCTTTGGCATACAGTAATGTTGTGGATGAATGGCAGAACAGACTCAATGGGCCGAGTGGCCCAATTTCTGCTCCTATGTCTTACAGTATTAAAGCTCCTTTTTTGCTAGAACACCATCTTCATACCCAGATCACTGGATTCCCTTAGTGCCTAAGAATCTGTCAAGCACTATTGATTTCAAAAGATTCACAGTTCTCTGAGTGAAGAGATCACTCATCAACTCAAATGACTAATGTCCTTGTCCTGAAACTATGCTCTTGTTTTCTAGGTCCCCCAGCCAATGGAAAAGATCCTCTCGGCACCCATCCCTGACATGCTGCTGAAGGATCTCACATGTTTCTGTTAGATCATTTTTTTGATCTTCTGAAAAATTAGTGAGTATAGGCCAGGTTTACTCAGTCTGTCGTCAGAAAAAAAATCTCATCCCCGGAATCATTCTAGTGAAGCATGGTTGCCCTTCCTTTAAATCAGCTGTATCTTTCTACAGATAAAGAGACCAAAATTTAGTGCAATACTCCAGATACAGTCTCATCAAGGTCCTGCATCTGGAGGACTACAGCACAAAAACAGACTCTTAGCGTCCAACTTGACCATGATGACCAAGTTTTCCAATCTTAATTCGTCCCACTTGCCTGTGTTTCGGTGGCTCAGTGGTTAGCACTGTTGCCTCACAGCGCCCGGACCCAGGTTCGATTCCAGCCTCTGGCGACTGTGTGGTGTTTGCACATTCTCCCTGTGTCTGTGTGGGTTTCATCTGGGTGCTCCAGTTTCCTCTGACAGTTCAAAGATGTGCATGTTAAGTGAATTGGCCTTGCTAAATTGCCCATGGTGCTCGTGGATGTGTAGGCTAGGTGTGTTGATCAAGGCTAAATATAGATCAATCGGGTAGGGAATGGGTCTGGGTGAGATGCACATTGGAGGGTCGGTGTGAACTTGTTGGGCCTAATAGCCTGTTTCCAAACTGTAGGGATTCTATGATGATTGATTCTACCGTCAGCTGTGAGGAAGGGTCATGGAATGTGAAACGTTAACTCTGTTTTCTCTCCACTAATGCTGCCAGACCTGCTGAGTCTTTCCAGCAACTCCTGTTCTTGTTTCAGGTAAGGTGGGGATTGGCCTTCTTGATGGTGCCAATCATTGAATAGATTTCTTATCTACCCTACAGCACATGAAGACTGGCCTCAAAGGTGACAACAGGAAGGTGCCAGCAGTTGGATGACAGGGTGTGGCTCTCTTGGAGGTGGGGACTGAATACAGCGTTTACAAGAGAATGAGAAGCCCACTTCCAGCTCCGAGAACAGCCTTCCCGTGGCGCCTGGCACCTTCTGGGTTGCTCCAATTGCAAGCTCATATCCGTAATTCACGCTAATCCCTTGTCTTTCTGCTTTCTCTCACCGTGTTCCTAGGTGGACAGCAGCTGCCATTTGGACAGTGGAGAGCTGGCATTTGGTTGCGACCATCCCAATGGGAGTACAGTGCCCTCAGACAGACTGCAACCCGGTATGGGCATTCATCAAAACCCCTCTGCAGCTGGCTATTACCTTCAGGGACACCCAACTGGGAGGTCAGCTCAAGATTAGCACCAGGACACAGATTCGCAACAAGATGGAGGCTTTCCTGTTTAAGACAAGGCATGTTCACTTTTTGAAACAATGCCTGCTTGGTCTTCTCAGGGTGGGTTATGGGGATGGGAGGGGTGGGTTTACAAACCAGTGTTTTTGTTTTGTTAAAGATGTGTGGACTAAAGTGCTCCTAGAGTGTTAATTATGAAGGCCAATAGCTTACGTTATTCTGATCTACTGCCCCCGTTGTATCACCTCCTCTCTCAATGATTGGAATTAGTCAGAGACATCGAAAAGCTGGGCTGTGTTGTGTTGCACAAAGGCACAGGAATCTGGGATTCCACAGCATTGCCATTCCGGACCATTAACCAGCCCATGAATGTGTGGCATCTGCTCAATATTTCCCGCAGCGAGATACATGAGGAATTGCACCCGTGAGCTGCGGTGAAATAGCTGGGCTGAGTGACTGCGAAATGGTGCCTCAGTGCACACCTTTGTTAAACAAGTTATTGGGAAACAAAGGGGAATTCCACCAAGACAGACAAAGATTCTCCGCTGGTATTTCAGTGCAGTCACATCAGAACCATCATGCCTCAGGATTGACAGAACAAAGGTTGCAAATGACCCATCAAAGCAGTATTTAAACCCCAACCAACATGAGTCCTTTGGCGCAGCGAGCTTTATCTCATTCTTTCTCAAAATGTCCTGCTTCGGGAAAGGAACCTGCTGTACAAGGACAATTCTGTAACTTGGGCCCTTTGAGCTTTGAGAAGACGTTCTCAGAGCTGAAGTTGCAATATTTGGGATAAAACTCTAGTTGCACCACATCTGGAGAAATGGTGTTCAGTTCTTGGCACAATACCTTAAGGTGGATACATTAGCCTTGGGGGGGGGCTATGCAGATTCACCAGTGATACTGGTGCTAAAAGGGTTAAATTACATGCACAGGCCACTCAGACTAGGCTTATATTCCCTTGAGTATACAAGCCGAAGGCTGATGTAATGGAAGGGTTTAAAATGGTTAAAGGAGTTGGCTGTGTCTATAGATGTGTAAAACTATTTCCTCGGGTGGGAGAATCCAAAAGAAGAGGTTCTAACCTGAAATTAAAGCCAGCTTCTTCAGGGACAATGTCCGGAAGCAATTCTTGACACAAAGTGGAAGAGAAACGTATTGATACACACTCTTCATTCCACAAGCAGTTTTTGTGAGGGTGGAAGTCAATTAAGAAAAAATTCAAAACTGCAGTTTTTCAAACTGAGCATTTTTATGAGGCAAAGATTGGAGGCTTAGAGAAGCAGTGGGATTAGATGGAAGGAGCATGCTGATCTAATTGATTGTGAAACAGGCTCAAGGGACTGAATGGCCTCCTCTCCTAAAGAAAGGTGGGGAAGTGGCCAAATCATGAGAGTCTGGATGCATCCAAGGAATTGCCTGTTTGTCTTGAAAAGGAAAAGGGAATTGATTGAAGTTGATGGAGATGAAACACGCGGAGACAAAAGGTTGAAATAAACTTTTCCCCACAGTGAAATGTTCGATGAAAAGTTGTATAAACACGTTTGAGATCGAGATGAATTATGTTTCTAAAAGGAGCGGCAGACATATTGACGGCCCTGTCCTCTTGTTACAAAGTATGTGATCATCAGGCAGCCCAGCTGCCTATTGGTGGGTGGGTGGGGCATTCGCAGGCCTTTACAGATGAAGAGGCCACCTCCACAAGCCATCAGCTCACCATCACTGGGTACTCACAAACCCTGAGTAGAATCCTTGCTGGAGGCCCCAGAAAAAAAAAACTTAAACAAATATTTAGATAAGCTCTTGGAATATCAAAATATTCAAGCATTCAGGACAAGTGCAGGAAATTGGGATTGACGCATCTTTACTGGTAGTAAGGTTGATGCAGACTCAATAAGCTGAAGGGCCTTTACTGTGCTGTAGGCCTTTTCCCTGAGGTGGAAGAGTCCAGAACTCGAGGGCATAGGTGTAGGATCCCCATACTCCTACCTCTACCCCAGAGAAATCCAGGTTGCTTTTGCTGTATGGCTAAACCACTCTTATGAAGTGGACCATAGGTCACATCTTTCCATTGAACCAATATTCAGATTGAGTGAACTATGTTCGCGCACATCAAAGTGAAGGATCCACATTTGCTTGTGTTAGGTGGTATAGGGTCGCTAATATCTCTAAGTTTCATTACATTGAGGGGCCACTCCATCAATAGTTACGGAGGTGATGAAGGATAAAACACACAAAAAACCGTTTATGGCCTCCCCTACAAAGCCTCATTGAATTGCCTCAGCACTGTCCTGTCCTAACCCCATGAGAAAAATTCCAGAAATGTTTCTCTTGGCATTGTCAGATCCACTTTTTCTTTAACAAAGTCTGAAAGCAATCTAGCAAAAAGGTCAGGGTGTTTACTTGCAAAATGGGCATCACTTTTGGGAAGTGGGATTTTTTTTCTTTTGTTTTAAATCCTGTTACTGCTCAAGTAAAGCAATGAGAATTTGTGACATTTTTAGCTTCAGAGGCTCCTACCTTGTTTGGATTTGACACTGGGACTGCTAACTCTGGTTGAATACATCCTCGAGTGTTTTCAATACAGTCATTTTACCCCATTTCCAATATTTTCACCACAAATTAAGTAAATGGAAAAGTAACTGCAGCTATTTATAGGCTATGTGATCTTTTTTTCTGGTTGTGTTTGTGAGACTATCCAAGAGATGATATTTTAATTACTTAGGAGAGTGTTGACTTGACCAATGGAAACTTTACTACTATTTGAAGGTTCAAAGCAGTGATAAAAAGTACTTCATTTTTAGAAGGAGAGGAAAGATAATCGCCTCATCAGCATAGAGGTGTGTTTAAAAGTTGGTGCTCTTTCATATGCAGGCCTGCAGCCACAGAAGTGATACTGCCACACTACCATCAGATTCCAGGGGAAATTTGTAACTGAATGATTCAGGAAATTCTGGTGTGGCACGGTGGCTCACTGGTCAGCACTGCTGCCTCACAGCGCCAGGGACCCGGGTTCAACCCCGACCTTGGGTGACTGTGAAATTTGCATGGTGTCCCTGTGGGTTTCCTTTGGATGCCTTCGTTCCCTCCCACATTCCAAAGATAAGCAGGTTGGGTGGATCAGCCAGGCTAAATTGCCCATTGTCTGCAGGGATGTGTGGGCTAGCCAGGGAAACTGTAGGATTACAGGAATAATGGCAGAGGGTGGAATCTGAGTGGGACGCACCTTGGAGAGTTGGTGTGGACTTATTGGGCCGAATGGCCTGTTTCCACACTGTAGAGATTCTGTGAAAGTGCCAGGATCAATCCCCAGGTTCTAACTCCTACTTGCAGCATAAAAAAGTTTTCAAAGGACCAGTCTTCAGGTTTCAATGTTCACCAGCCACCATTTTTGTTTCCCCCCACCACCTCACAGAGCATGCTGGGTAAACAGATTTCAACCAGACTAATTAGCCTCTCCACCTTAGCACTGTTGGACACAGAAGATTGGCAGGAACTCCTTTACCTGATAGTCAAGCTGTGAGTCTTCCTGTGCATCTATGTGAACCTTGTGTTCACAAAAGAACAGGCTCAACAGATGGGCCCTTCATAAGAAGAAGCATCAGATATGCCTGGACTGGATTGATGAGAGCAACTCCTATTTATACAGCACCTTTAAACTGGTGAATTGTCCCAAAGTGCTAAGACACAAAATTTGACAGTGAGCCATCTGAGGAGACAATGGGATAGATGACCCAAAACACAATCAGGTTTTACGAATGCTCAGAACAGAGGAGAGGGAAGAAGAGGGGTTTGAAGGGAGTTCCAGTGCTTGTGGGCCAAATGGCAGGAGGAATAGCTGCTGATGTGCAATGATGAAAGCTGGGGACTCTTCAAAATATTGGAATCATGTGTGAGGAATCCCTGCTTGGATGGTTATGGGAGTGACTTGTCGGTGTAAGTCAGGAATCTCCTAGGTAAGGAAAAGAAAACAATACAGAAGAATAGAGAAGAAAAAAAAACTAATTTCAGTTCTTCCTAAGTGAAAACAATCAGTAGAGGAATTAAGTGCACTGACAATCAATAGTGAATTCTAACTTTCAGCATAAATATAGAGTCTATACGATTGTAAGTAGTGTAATATGTGATTTCTAGATTTGCATTGAGCACACCTTGAAGCACTGCTTTGTTGAAACTTTTTCTGGTCACAAATGTAGGTCAGTTGGTTAGTATGATGTGACTTTTTTTACTGTACAATGCTGATGTTAAATAGTATGACTAACTGTTGTGTAATCTTAATGTAGAATCTAACTTGTTAACACTTTGGAGCATCTGCTGTCAGAAATAGAAAGCTTGACATTTATTTATATTATTTAATTTATGCATCAAGCTTTCTGAATTTGTTGAATGGAATATTTGTTGAACAGAATTTAGATTTGTACACATTTTTGTTTTACGATTATGTGTTAATGCTTGGCAAGATTTATTGTCGCTTTTTTTATGAGACAAATCCAATTTGTTGGATGATCACAATCTGTATGTGCCAGTTGATTGCCTGTCGAAATGTAATCTTTATCCTGAATAATAAAGACTTTGTGTAAAAACCTTGGAATATTATTCATACACAAGAATCTTTCAGGGTTTTCCACTGGTTTGTATTTTCCTCAGTTGTTTAATCTGATTTATTATTTACAAGATTCATCTGCGTGTGTTGCATAGTTGTATTTGTGACTACTACAGTGTTTGACCTTACTTTGGACTCAGTCTACGCTAAACTCTCGAAGTGAAGTGCTGGGCACAGGCATTTAAGAAATCATTCAAACTTGTTGAAGGACACTGCTAGATAGAGTTGCTTGTTTGTGTAGTACCTGAAACAAATAGAAAATATATTTCCTTCTTATCTGTTGTGTCAACTTGGAAACATTCCAGCAATTGTTCCTGAAAAGAACATGTTTAGGTGTCCAGTGAGTACAGGATTAGACACATTCCATTGTTGTTTAGATTTCTGTGAAGAATTCCCATAGTGTAGTGAGGTAGTGAGGATTTCCAAATTATACTCCAGCATCCACCTGCATTTACAAGAAGGAATAAGTTGTAGACATGGGGGAAACGTTGAACATGCAGACATTATCCTGCACTACACCAAAATACAATTCTGTTACTTTAGAATTTTACTTGATACTTTAACAATTATTTTCCTTACAGTCAATGCAGCACTTGGAAGCTTGTATGTGCAAAACACCTCAGAGTGTAACATATGAATGCAAAGTGCATTTTTCATGATCTATCATTGGCGTGTTCTAGATTTCAGATCAGTCAGGCCTGTACATCTAAGACAGCAACATGACATCTCAATATGTGATATTGCAGTATAAAGTGACCACCATCCCTTTCAGTCGCTCTATCTGTGTCATTGAATCAGCGGAGTCAATCAACCCTATATGTGTATATGTACAGTGACAACAGTAAGTTTGGAACCCAGACTATGTGCCAATCCACAATTCCATAGCTTTTGTAAATGGTTAGTGTTGTAAATAAACTGGAGATATCTGACTCAAGAATCTGACTGACTGTGGTGTATGTTATGTGAACAAACAAAGTACAAATGGCATCAATCACAAGCCTGTAGGGTGAAGAATAATTCACAAGGAGGCACCTCAAGGCGTGAAGAGATGCTATTGATTCAGAGCAACACACTGGACTCAACTTCTGAGAGGCAAATCCTTTGCTATGATGACCAACTTTGTTAGTCCAGTCTTGAAAGCCAAGGGAGCTTTACTCTGGACCGTTCACACGTCTAACAACGTGTATCAAAATATTGGAACAGTGTTCCCTTCTGCACCCAATTACAGAACAGACTTTAGATTTCCATTGGCATCATTCATGGTGGGATTTGAACTGGCATCCTCTGAGTATTGGGCTCTGAGCTCTCGCCCAGTGACAATGCCACTGCACCACCACCTTACTAGTGTTAAGAGTGGGAGAGGAGGAAATGAAAAGATGACAGATTAATAAGCACAAATTAACCTAGCTAATGTTGGTCAGTTGTCTGGATTTTTTTCTTGAATCTGGTGGAAAGATTCTTGCCTTTTCTTCTGCGTATGTTGAAGCCTGTGTGTTCCTATGCGCAAGAACTAAGTGCTTTAATTCCTAGCTGTCAACCCTGAAGCAAAAAGGCCTGCCCTGTTCAAAGAGACCAGCTTTTCAATAATACATTGACAACAACAGATGGTGTATAGAGTACAAACAATCACAGCAATCTACACACAATTGATTACTGCAATAGCCATCAGCAACTCCAGTTAACAGCAACTCCCTTCATATTCTGTCTGCTCTGATAGAGCTTCAGCAAATTAATTTGTTCAGTCGGCTTAAGGAAGAGGAAAGACAAGTTCAATTCAACTAACGTTCCATTCAAATAAGATTTTGTCCTCAGTTCTAATCTACTGGTCTCCTTCCAATCAGAAAGATGTTGTGAAACTTGAAAGGGTTCAGAAAAGATTGACAAAGATGTTGCCAGGGTTGGAGGATCTGAGCTATAGGGAGAGGCTGAACAGGCTGGGGCTGTTTTCCCTGGAGCGTCGGAGGCTGAGGAGTTACCTCATAGAGGTTTACAAAGTTATGAGGGGCATGGATAGGGGAAATAGGCAAAGTCTTTTCCCTGGGGTTGGGGAGTCCAGAACTAGAGGGCATAGGTTTAGGGTGAGAGGGAAAAGATATAAAAGAGACCGAAGGGGCAACTTTTTCACACAGAGGGTGGTACGTGTTTGGAATGAGCTGCCAGAGGAAGTGGTGGAGGCTGGTACAATTGCAACATTTAAGAGGATGGGTATATGAATAGGAAGGGTTTGGAGGGATATGAGCTGGGTGCTGGCAGGTAGGACTAGATTGGGTTGGGATATCTGGTCGGCATGGACAAATTGGACCGAAGGGTCTGTTTCGTGCTGTACATCTCTATGACTCTATACTGGAAAGACCAACCATTAAGCTCATGCTACTTGGTGGCCAATGTTTGAATATGAGAAAATGCGATGTGAATTGTTTCTGTTAAAATGTGAAGACGTTTGGAATTAGGGTTTAAGTCAAGGCCACTCAATGAAGGAACACTAAAAGCCATTGACTGTCCTCACTATTTCTATAGTCTCCTTTAGTTTGACAACTCACTGAACTCTCTACATTCCTCCAGTCTCCTTTGTTTCTTTTGTCACATTATCTGTCCATACAGTCTCTCTGTTCATTAGTTTTCACCATGGTCTCAGTGTGGCTACTGCCATCCTCTTGCCTCTCCTCTGCTTTCTTCACGCCCTCCCTCAGTGCACACCTCAATGTCATTCACCCAACTGTTTTTACTCTGAATTCCACCTTCACTTGTTGCCAGGAATAGGCTGTTGAGTTTTTTTTTCTTTTCAGAGTCCATATTTGGTTATCTTCCCTGTTGAGCTCCAACTCTTGACCTAACCCATTTACTGATTTTCCTGTCCACTCGGCTGATTTCTCAGCATCTTCAGCCACACCCACATTTCACAAGCTGCTATCATCCTCTGATTCTTCTGTCACCCTCTTTCTTCAGAAGCCAACTCTCGTATCGATAGAGTACAGCACCTTACAGTGGTGACCATACTGGAGGTTTACTTGCGCTGCCATTGCATTCTCAACCTTGCACCAGCAAGGCAACAGGCCACTCTGAAGTCATCTACTGCAACAGAAATGCCTGCCTATTCCAATAGCTATTGAGTTTCCTATCCCTATGACTGTTTTATTACCCCGTCCAGTTAAGCCAAACTGCTCGTGATGTCTCAAGCATGACACTGAGGACAGTCCCCTGCCCCCTCACCAGCATCCACAATAGAAGCTCGATTTGTAATTGAGACCCCAGGGGACTCGTGCACTACCTGGCCGTTTTCTCTTGGTCTGTCTGGCTCCCATCCATTTCCATTCGGCCTCCAGGTCCTTTAGCTAAGGTTTGACCAGCTCCCTGAATGTGCTAACCATAGTCCAACAGGTTTATTTGGAAGCACTAGCTTTCGGAGGCATAAGATTGTAATACTCCACAACCACCTGATGAAGGAGCAGCGCTCCGAAAAATAGTGTTTCCAATTAAACCTGTTGGACTATAACCTGGTGTTGTGTGATTTTTAACTTTGTCCACCCAAGTGCAACACTGGCACCTCCACATCATGTGCTATCTATGTAACTCTTAGCCTTCCAGATGCACCCCAGCAACTCTGGCCTCAGTTTGAGCTCCAAAACAAGAGCTCAAGTTTCTGTGGCTGGCAGCATTTCATGTGATTGTCCAGATTACCCATGGGAGTGGCAAAGTGTGGCGCTGGAAAAGCACAGCAGGTCAAGCAGCATCCGAGGAGCAGGAGAGTCAATGCTTCGGCCATAAGCCCTTCTTCAGGAATATGAAGGGGGAAGGTGGCTGAGAGATGGGGCAGTGGGACTGGGGTTAGGGTAGCTGGGAAGACGATAGGTGGATGCAAATGGGGAGTTATTGTGATAGGTCAGTGGGGACGGTAGAGCGGATAGGTGGGAAGGAAGATGGACAGGTAGGACAGGCCAAGAGAATGGTGTCAAGTTGGAGGGTTGGTTCTAGGATTGGGGTGGAGGGAGGGGAGATTAGGAAACTGGTGAAGTCAATGTTGATGCCTTGAGATTGGAGGGACCCAAGGCAGAAGATGAGGCGTTCTTCCTCCAATCGTTGGGTAGCTTGGATTTTGTGGCGGAAGAGATCCAGGACTTGCATGTCCTTGAGAGTGTGGGAGGGGGAGTTGAAGTGTTCAGCCACAGGGCAATGAGGTTGTTTGGTGCATGTGTCCCAAAGATGTTCCCTGAAACGTTCCGCGTGTTGGCATCCTGTCTCCAATGTAGAGGAGACCACATTGAGAGCAACGGACACAGTAGCTGAGGTGGGTGGATGTGCGAAACGTGACTCTCCTGCTCCTCTGATCTTGCTTGACCTGCAGTGTTTTCCAGCACCACACTTTTGGACTCTGAGTCTCCAGTATCTGCAGGCCTTACTTGCTCCTAGGTTACCAGTCGGGTCCATGGCTTCCCATATAATACAGGCCACACATTCAACTGAGTTGCACTGCAATACCTTCATTTTACTTCCATTACTTTAACTTTAATATGGATTACTTTAATATATTATCACTCAGTTTTTCTTGTGTTTTTCAGTTAAATCCAAGTATACATAATCTTCTTTATACATAAAGCACTTTTTTTCAATTTACAGTAAATTAATAACAGATTCTTACCACATGTATTTGCGACAGGGTCACTATTTGTTGAGAGACCCATCATTGTCTTGATGCTGACCTTTAATGACTTCCCAATTCAGTAATGCATCAAGTGTAAATATCACTATCATAATATTTGCAAATCCTATGCATTTTCTCCTGGATTATTGTCCATCTGCACTTCCCAGAAAGTATCAACCTGGTTATTGTCCATCTGCATTGCTGCCAGGCCAGTCTTCCTGTTTTTTGGAACTCTGTCCCGAAGCAACACTGCCTTTTTGCCACTGCTCTTAACAGCCCTTAATCTACTCTCTTTGAACTTGTTTCTTCAACATCCTCTCTTCTGTTTTACAATTTCTGTCAACTCGTAAGGCAATCTGAGACGTTGTTGTGTGAATGGTGCCGTATAAATACAAGTCCCCGATTCAGTAAGTGTTTTGAGGTTCAAAAGATCTCCAGTTGAGCTGGCCCTGTGCACGTTGCCCTCTCTGTTGAGAGAACGACATTTGTTCAAAGTTTGCGCCAATGAAAAAGATTTCAAAGACATTGAATTCCTTACCTGAGCAGAGAAGGTAAATGCTGAAAATGTGTTGCTGGAAAAGCGCAACAGGTCAGGCAGCATCCAAGGAGCAGGAGATTCGACGTTTCGGGGGCTTGTGCCCGAAACGTTGAATCTCCTGTTCTTTGGATGCTGCCTGACCTGCTGTGCTTTTCCAGCTACACATTTTCAGCTCTGATCTCCAGCATCTGCAGACCCCATTTTCTCCTCAGAGAAGGTAAATGCTTGGAACAAACAGAAGTTGCTGGAAAAGCTCAGCAGGTCTGGCAGCATCTGTGAAGAGAAATCAGTATTAACATTTCAGGTCCAGTGACCCTTCCTGTACTGAAGGGTCTGAAATGTTAACTCTGATTTCTCTTCACAGATGCTGCAAGAGCTGCTGAACTTCTCCCAGCAACTTCTGTTTTTGTTTCTGATTTACAGTATCTGCAGTTCTTTCGGTTTTTGCTTGAGTCAGGATATTGTTTCAGGATATCACTAGGGGTACTTGTTTTTGGTACTGATAGAAACCTCAGCGCAGCTATATCCATCCTCATGAACAAGAGGAGACAGCAAGGTCAATGCAAGTGAAACAATATTTGATGAGATTAAGACAAGACTGACTTTGAGCATTATAAAATTGTAGAAAGTGTGACCCGATGTCAGATGCAACGATCTGCAACGACTAAGCGTCTGCCGGCTTGGCTGATGTCTTAGTGAGGTGAGATTTGATTAGTATTCCAACCGAATTAGTTTGGATTGAACCATGCTCCTGATGTGAATGGAAGAAGGAGCTTTACACCTGAGGTGAAGAATTGAAGTTTAATGAGTTAAGGAATCTCCCTGCACATCACCCACACAAAGTATAACTGGAAAAGTGTCCTAATCAGGTTCCATTTACCTCATTGTTTCGAAGTAAAACAGTGGAACTGGTCAGGTAATTGCTGCTTCGTAATTTTGGGAGCCTCCTATGCAACATTTGTCCAGTATAAGATGGGACTCTGTAAATATCACAGACGACAAGCAGTGGGATATGCAGTTGGTCCTCAGGTGTAGGACTGGGACGTGTTCTGTTTCGGGTTCTGTGGCTACTACCTACATTACATCCACATCTACCCTTCAAAAGTTGACTCCAAGATGAACTTCTGGCCTCCTACCCATGCCATTGCTAAACCTAGTTTTTCTCATCTCCGTAACATTGCCTGACCTATACCACCTCTGCCATCTGTCTACCGCACAACCTTCATAATCAAGCTTTTGGGCATCTCAACTAATCTCCCTTTATGTGGCTTGGTATCATAATTTGTTTCATGATGTCCCTGTGAAGAGCCTTGGGATGTTTTATTACATTAAAAGTGCTATACAAATGTACAGGATTGAGCCCTCCACTATCACCTGATGAAGGAGCGTCGCTCCGAAAGCTAGTGTGCTTCCAATTAAACCTGTTGGACTATAACCTGGTGTTGTGTGATTTTTAACTTTGTACACCCCAGTCCAACACTGGCATCTCCAAATCATGACTATTATACAAATGTAAGTTGTTTTTTCCCATCCTTCCATCTCACAATTGCTTAAAGTTGCTCGTATTCCCAACTTCTGTCAATTCTGACGAAGGGCCAGTGACCTGAAATATTAACTCCATTTCCAACACCCTAGGTGCTTGAATCCTTTTATTTCAGATTTCCAACACCCCGCAGTATCTTTGCTTTCATTTTTTGTGTTTTGCCTGCCAGCCTTGCTGTCCTGTTAGACAAACTGAGTGGAAATCGCGGTGTTAACTTGTAATTTAATCTCAGTGTTCTCAAGAGCGATGCAGATGAGCTTGAAGGTATTGTGGAAGTGCTTGCGAAACACTGACATGAGTTTATCCATTCTGAGGCAGATCACCATGCTGTCAGTGCCTCCCACTGCTACCCTGCCTGAGGTTAAAGATTAAATAGCTGTTCTTGCTATGGAGGGAGCTCTACACTAGGCAGGGAACATTTCGCAGGAAATCTGAACTAGAAGCACTAGCTGCTGTAAAGACACAGCAAGCACATTTATGTCTGAAATCGAGAAACATTAGGGTAGCCTGTTGGATATAGTCATAGGCAGAATAATGAAACCTCTGCTGAAATGGTGAACTGGCATCTTCATTGTCTGCTCTTTGTTTTATTTGATATGGATGTAGGTATCATAGGATAATTGCCCATTAGTCGCCCATCCCATCCTTAATTAGGGGTGAGCCACATTTGTGAAATTACAAGAACTTTTCTGTGCGCTGACTGAAGGGCTTGTTTGGTCATTTCAAGGGGCAGTTAAGATGCCAATGCATTGTTGTGGGTCTGGAATCCCATGTATACCAACCCAGGTGAGTGATGGTGCATCTCCTTCTCTCAAGTGGGCCGTTACAACAACATACAGTCATTTCAGGGTCACCAATACCGATATGATCTGCAAAACCAGGCCGGATCGCTGCCCTCTGACCTCCACAGGTAGGGTACAAAAGTCAGATCCACTCCAGTTGTTGGCACCCAACTGACCTACAGCAGCCATCTAGCCAACTGATCAAAACAATCTCCTGCCCAGCAATGATGTGACGGGCAAAATGTCATCCAAAGCAATGACTAATGATGGTGATGTATGAATACTCTTTCCTTGCTTATGGAGCGGGACTTGAACCCAGAGGCAGGGATGTGACCTATCATGCCACACGACCTCCAATATCATTCCACAAACATTCACTCCCTCTAAGTAAAAGAAGGAAGCATATGTCAGGTATAGACAGGATAGATTGAGTGAATCCTTAGAAGAGTATAAAGGAAATAGGAGTATACTTAAGAGGGAAATCAGGAGGGCAAAATGGGGACATGAGATAGCATTGGCAGATAGAATTATGGAGAATCCAAAGGGTTTTTACAAATATATTAAGGACAAAAAGGTAACGAGGGAGAGAATAGGGCCCCTCAAAGATCAGCAAGGTGGCCTTTGTGTGGAGCCACAGAAAATGGGGGAGATACTAAATGAATATTTTGCATCAGTATTTACTGTGGAAAAGGACATGGAAGATATAGACTGCAGAGAAATAGATGGTGACACCTTGCAAAATGTCCAGATTACAGAGGAGGAAGTGCTGGATGTCTTGAAACTGATAAAGGTGGATAAATCCCCAGGACCTGATCAGGTGTACCCGAGAACTCTGTGGGAAGCTGGAGAAGTGATTGCTGGGCCTCTTGCTGAGATATTTGTATCATCCATAGTCACAGGTGAGGTGCCGGAAGACTGGAGGTTGGCAAACGTGATGCCACTGTTTAAGAAGGGCGGTAAAGACAAGCGAGGGAACTATAGACCAGTGAGCCTGACCTCAGTGGTGGGCAAGTTGTTGGAGGGAATACTAAGGGACAGGATCTACATGTATTTGGAAAGGCAAGGACTAATTAGGAATAGTCAACATGGCTTTGTGCATGGGAAATCATGCCTCACAAACTTGATTGAGTTTTTTGAAGAAGTAACAAAGAAGATTGATGAGGGCAGAGCAGTAGATGTGATCTATATGGACTTCAGTAAGGCATTTGACAAGGTCCCCCATGGGAGATTGATTAGCAAGGTTAGATCTCACGGAATACAGGGAGAACTAGCCATTTGGATGCAGAACTGGCTCAAAGGTAGAAAACCGAGTGTGGTGGTGGAAGGTTGCTTTTCAGACTGGAGGCCTGTGACCAGTGGAGTGCCACAAGGATTGGTGCTGGGTTCTCTACTTTTTGTCATTTATATAAATGATTTGGATGCGAGCATAAGAGGTACAGTTAGTAAGTTTGCAGATGACACCAAAATTGGAGGTGTAGTGGACAGCAAAGAGGGTTACCTCAGATTACAACAGGATCTGGACCAGATGTGTCAATGGGCTGAGAAGTGGCAGATGGAGTTTAATTCAGGTAAATGTGAGGTGCTGCATTTTGAGAAAGCAAATCTTAGCAGGACTTATACACTTAATGGTAAAGTCCTAGGGAGTGTGGCTGAACAAAGAGACCTTGGAATACAGGTTCATAGCTCCTTGAAAATAGAGTCGCAGGTAGGTAGGATAGTGAAGAAGGCGTTTGGTATGTTTTCCTTTATTGGTTAGAATATTGAGTACAGGAGTTGGGAGGTCATGTTGCGGCTGTACAGGATATTGGTGAGGCCACTGTTGGAATATTGCGTGCAATTCAGGTCTCCTTCCTATCGGAAGGATGTCGTGAAACCTGAAAGGGTTCAGAAAAGATTTACAAGGATGTTGCCAGGGTTGGAGGATTTGAGCTATAGGGAGAGGTTGAACAGGCTGGGGCTGTTGTCCCTGGAGCGTTGGAGGCTGAGGGGTGATCGTCTAGAGGTTTACAAAATTATGGAGTGGGGGAGTCCAGAACTAGAGGGCATAGGTTAGGGTGAGAGGGGAAAGATATAAAAGAGACCTATGGGACAAAGTTTTCACGCAGAGGGTGATACGTGTATGGAATGAGCCGTCAGAGGATCTGGTGGAGGCTGGTATAATTGCAACATTTAAGAGGCATTTGGATGGGTATATGAATAGGAGGGTTTGGAGGGATATGGGCCGGGTGCTGGCAGGTGGGACTAGATTGGGTTGGGATATCTGGTCGGCATGGACGGGTTGGACCAAAGGGTCTGTTTCCATGTTGTACATCTCTATGTCTTTGACTCTCCCATTGATGCAGCAGTGTGTATTATCTGCAAGATGCAGTCCAGAAATTCACCAAAGATCCTTATACAACACCTTCCAAACCCACAATCACTCCCACCCAGAACATGTAGGGCAGCAGATACATGGGGTCACTGCCACCTTCAAGTTCCCCTCCAAGCCATTCACCGCCTTGAGTTAAATATATCATTGATCCTTCACTGTTGCTGGGTTAAAATCCTGGGAACTCGTCCTTAGTGGGACTGTGCATCTACCTGCACCAAATGGACTGCAGCAGTGCAAGCTGCAACTCACCTTCTCAAGGGATGCAGCTAGGGATGGGCAGTAAATGCTGGCCCAAGTGGTGACACCCACACCTTGTGAATGAATGGAAAACATTCCAGCGATCCATTTTCCATCCTCACCTTATATCCTTAACAAGTATGATTGCAAACTTGTTTGAAACCTTTCGATGCCTCTTTTAAGTGACCCTTGCTCTTGTGTAAGGATCAATAGGTTTTTCAATCAATGGAAAGCAGCTCAGCCGTCATCCAGTTCGATCAGACTCAGTATAATTTAATCAGAAAAGAGGCCCAACTACCTGAATGGCCCACGTCCTGTGACACTGTGTTCCTATGATAGCTAAACCAGTTCCTCTCACATGAATGTAGGTCAGAAGGGAAAATCCTAGTTGATTTCTGTGTCACAGATAAAATACAGCATTAAACTACATCAGATGCTAGTAAGCAGTAGTCCTGTGTATTTTATTAGCAAATGCACTCTCTGTAGCCAGTATTTTATCTGCTGACAGAAAATTGAAAATGGAGGCAAGATGAACATATTCTGGGTGAGATGTTGAAATATTGATTGACTTTCTTTGTTGGCCATGTCGTTTGTTGGTAAGTGCATTCGCCCTGCTCTGTGCAGCACCACAGTTTTGATTATGCAATGCATTATTGCTCGCACAGCTAAATAAACAAAGCTGTCTGATTTCCAGGTTGGGTCAAGTCACTGCATAAACTCCAAGGCAAAATAGCTTACCTCATTTTCAACGTTATGCATCATTTAGCCATGAGCTCACTCATAAATTAATCACGTGCCTGCTTTAACCTCAGTAATGTCCACTGCGATTTAAAATGAAATCATCTACTTTTTAAAAATGCATTAACCTGCAGGAGGCTGAGTGCCTCCCTTCCCCCTCTCCTGAAGGCAAGTGGCTGATGTTAAGGCCACAGTTCAGTTCACTGTGCTGTTATGGATCTGGTCTTTAAGTCAGGTAGTGGGCGGCACGGTGGCACAGTGGTTAGCACTGCTGCCTCACAGCGCCTGTAGACCCAGGTTCAATTCCCGACTCAGGCGACTGACTGTGTGGAGTTTGCACGTTCTCCCTGTGTCTGCGTGGGTTTCCTCCGGGTGCTCCGGTTTCCTCCCACAGTCACAAAGATGTGCGGGTCAGGTGAATTGGCCAAGCTAAATTGCCCGTAGTGTTAGGTAAGGGGTAAATGTAGGGGTATGGGTGGGTTGCGCTTCGGCGGGTCGGTGTGGACTTGTTGGGCCGAAGGGCCTGTTTCCACACTGTAAGTCTAATCTAATCTAGTCTGGGCCAGGCTGCAGCCTGTGCTAGCTCTGTGTGCCAAAGAAAAACACCCAAATGACCTCAATAAACTCCTTTCCAGATTCATTTAAAAATAAGAAATGAATGTGATGTGGCATCTACTTTTTCTTTCTGCCAACAATGTGCTGCAGTCTGTTTAGAATGCATCATTTATAGCCAAATGAAATGTTTTGACCTCTACGAAGAGAACAAGTAGTTTTCAAATGTGGGGGGGATATTGGATTAGGCCCAAAGCACTGGTTTAGGTGGGGAGGGGAAGAGGTTGTTGGGGTACACACTGAACCACTTTCTAAAATCTCTTCCAGGCAGAACATAAACTTTGTATACGTGTGGTGAGCCACACTTTTAATTCATGCATTGGGTATGGGCTTCAGTGGGCTGGGCCAGCACTTATAGCCCGACCCTATTTGCTCTTCAAATGAGTGGGTTGCTGGGCCATTTCAGAGGGCAGATAAGTGCCAACCACATAGCCATGGGTGTAGGCCAGATCAGGTAAGGATGGCAGAATTTCTTCCCAAGAGCACATCAGTGAAGAATTTAGAAGAATGAGTGGAAATCAAATTGAGGTATCCAAGATGACAAAATATATGGATAAAATGGACGTGGAGCAGATGTTTCCTCTTGTGAGGCATTCTGGGATGAGAGGTCATAACCTTAGGATAAGGTGTAGAAAATTTAAAACGGTTAAAGAGAAGCTACTTCTCCCAAAGGGTTGTGAATCTGCGGAATTCATTACCCCAAAATGCGGTGGGTGCTGGGACAGTGGGTAAGTTTAAGGAGGAACTAGACAGATTTTTCATTAGTAATGGGTTGAAGGGATATAGGGAGAAGACAGGAAAATGGGGGTTGGGAACTTATCAGCCATGATCGAATGTCAGAACAGACTCGATGGGCTGAACAGACTAATTCTGCCCCTTTATCTTATGAACCAGATGGAATTTTATGACATTTAGTAATGGCTTCCATTAGACCAGCTTTCATTTAGTTCCAGGTTTGATTGAATTTGATGAATTTCAGAATCCACCATGGTGGGATTCAAACCCAGGACATTGGTATAGGTACTGATTCTAGACTGGAAGTTCAGGAACATTTCCACTTACACCACCATCACTCCTGGATATTGGGCGGCTGCACTCCTGAAGAGAAGATTAGGGTGGGAGAGGGAGAGAGTCCAAAGCTGTGAGAGGCTAGAGCAAATTCAGGTTATCCTACACTACTTGAAGCCAGGCTCCGGGTCTGCCTGGTGGAGGGGTGGTATATTTTGATTGGAGCGACCATCGGCTGAGCTCTCAGCTTCCATTGCACCACAAGCTGTGGTTGCCTAGTGTCTGAGTTCTGCGGTGCGAGTTCAGATTGAAGACATGATCTCTCAACGTGCTGCCACTTTGGACCAAGTCAACCCAGTCCAAAGGTAAGGATTGTGGTAGCAGTCCATCCAGCTGGTGGGCATTGCATGTTCAGATGGCAGAGTTTGTCCTCCAAGGCCATCT
Source organism: Hemiscyllium ocellatum (assembly GCF_020745735.1). Taxonomy (NCBI): domain Eukaryota; kingdom Metazoa; phylum Chordata; class Chondrichthyes; order Orectolobiformes; family Hemiscylliidae; genus Hemiscyllium; species Hemiscyllium ocellatum. The sequence continues at coordinate 94,574,285 of NC_083407.1, read as the reverse complement.
GCAGCCTTCCTCACTGAATGTCAACCATCTTCCCATCATCCCCACTGTAGCACTGTGTGGGAAAGCCGGGACAAGCAAAGGTACAAGGATGAGCATACAGGTGGTTAGTTGGTTTCCATATGGAATATCAGATGGTTTTATTGATAAAGTTGGTTTGGAATATTTGTTCTGCTTATATTTCAGCCTGGAGGACATGTGCTGGTCACTACTGGAAGGAAGGTTGGGTTTGGGTCTGCTTTTGGGTTGGGAGTTGTGGTTATTCTCAGTGATACTCAAGGTGGATGGGCTCTCCTAGAAGAGATGATGGTTGCCTCCCTTCTTCCTCCTCCTCCTTTTCCTTCACCTCTCTTGCACTGCAGCAGCTTGTTATATTTGAGGTGCATGTCCTCATGATGGTGAGTCTTGTGCAGACCATGACAGAGCTGACGATTTGTGCTGGCCTCTGGAGAGTACAGTGAGACTTCTCCGGAGTGTTCCAGCCAATGGCATACTGCCCGAACCTCTAATGGTTACACATGGTGTGGCAATGCGTTTGCACTGTGCACTGGAGTCACCATTGGCTAGCCCTGGTTGTCCAGTCACCACCAGTTGGTTCTTGTGATGGCTGAATGCTGATGTTATCAGTGTAATTTAAAGACATAATGGCTATTGCCAGGGCACAAGGCATTGACCTGCACATGAGTGTGAGTACACATAGGTTGTCCACTGAGACAGTGGGACACTTTGCATTGCTCTCTATCTATGGAGGCAGCTAGGGGCTTGCTTAGTTCCATTGGCTGGTTTGTAACCCTAACAGCATGGGTTCAATTCCCACACTGGCTGAGATTACCATGAAGGACTCTCCTTCTCAACCTCTCCCCTCATCTGAGACATGGTAACTCTCATCCTGTTTCTCTCTCTAAAAGTAAGACCAAGGCAACTTTACCTTTGTTTACCTTATCTCACTTAAGGATGGAGAAAGAAACTGAGTTTCAATGTCACATGGCATGATTAGCAGGTGGTTAATGCTCATAAACCATTGAAACATAGAACACAGAAACAGACCCTCCATCCAACCAGTCTGTGCCGAACATAATTCCAAACTAAACTACTCCCATCTGCCTGTACTTGGCCCCATCCTGCCAAATATTTCTTGTTCATGTCCTTTTCTAAATGCCTTTTAAGCATTGTAACTTGCTCTGGAAGTTCATTCCACACATGAACCACTCTCTGTCTAAAAGAATTGCTCTTGTGTCTTTTTAAAATCTTTCTCCTCCCACCTTAAAAGTACCCCTCCCCCCCCCAGTCTTGAAATTCCCCATCCTGGGGAAAGGACATCTGCCGTACACCTTTTCTATAGCCCACATGATTTTATAAACCTCTTTAAGGTCACCCCTCAACCTTCCATCCTCTAGTTAAAGTCCCAGCCTATCCAGCCTTCCTTATAACTCAAACCTTCCATTCCCAGCAACATCCTGGTAAATCACCTCAAAACCTTCTCCAATTTAATAATATCCTTCCTATAACAGGGCAACCAGAACTGCACAGAGTAGCAGAGAGACCTCACCAATGTCCTGTACAACCTCAACATAACATTCTAACTCCTCTATTCAAAGCTCTGAATAAGAAAAGCAAGGTGCTAAACAATTTACAATTTAAACATGCAGCACATGTTTTTTAATCAAACCCTTGCTTTGTGCTGCATTTTGTCATCTGTTTGGGCTGGTATGGGGGGAGCTGATGGCCTTTTAACTGATTTTTCTGCAGTCTGTGTTCATCCTGATGAGAACGTTTTATTTACAGACGTTATACATACCCAATAAGTAGCTCCACATCTACTCAGAGTGTCTTGTCCAGGAGATCTCTTTCCCACTCTCTCCTTAGACTTGTGATCCCATACCGTCAATCCATCATCATCTCGTGGACTCACACTGAAAAGCCATCACTGCACATGCAGCTTTTTAAATTCTCCTTACCCAGCTTCCCCCATCCCCATCTCATCCTTCATCCTCTAGGGTGAGGTACCAACTCCTGTGCAGTACGGGGAAAGCCTGGGTGGATACACAGTGGTGATGCAAGGTGACTATTGGCTGGGGTTTGGATTTGAGCTGTGAATCCACACTGAAGGGATCAAGGCTTCCCAGCCATTTCCAGTGAACCAGATGCAAAATATTTCGTTTTCCAGTTGGGACTGAAAGATCCATAGACCAGTGCTTCATTGTACCAGTGTGACCATCTGTAGATAAATAGTTAGGAAAACACAGTGGGCAATTAGAAAATGGCAACAAATGTGGCGATTGATGAATAACGACAAATAAAAATGAATGAATTAGTGTGTATGAGTTGTGTAAAACATGTATGTATATTATTCATAGGTTGTGGATTTGAAACAAAACAAATGAATGTACAATTCAGCAACATTGGTGTGTATGTTTTTGTATAGCACGCTGCAAGACATGTAGGCTGCATGTTCCACTGACTCGCTGATTGAATCAAGCCAACATGTTCCTTCAGTTATTTGATATCGGCAGAGGTCAGACTATACTCAGTCAGCCCGCACCCGGAAAGTGCAAAACAAAACACCTCTTATTAGATGTGACTCTATGATAAGGCAACACTTGACAAACATTTCTGAGTGCGCTAGTAATCCATACCTTTTTTCTTATGTATATTGTTGTGATTGTTTGCAATTCGGGATTCTCGAATTCATCCTGATGAGTGCAGGATCAAATGCTTTGGCAAGTCATCTCTTTTTAAGCAATGTTTGGGTTATGTACTGTCATGTAACCGTTAACAAACAAATGATCTTATAGCCTTTTTGAGGCTTAGTATATATATCTACATTTTTTAAAGTTTATTATAATTTTCTATCATGGAGTAACTAAACTCATTCCATCGAATTACATAAAATCTACAGCACAGCAACAGGCTATTTCATCCAACTATTTTATTCCCCCAACAATCCTCCTCCCACTCCCCGTTGGTTAACTCAATAGCTAGTCATCAATTCCTTTCTCCTTCATATATTTATCCAGATTCCCTTTAAAGACGTCTCTACAATTTGCCTCAACTGTTTTTTGTGGTAGTGGGTCAAGCATTTTAACTGCTCTGGCTTAATCAGTTTCTCCTGCATTGCAATGGCTGAGGGGTGACCTTATCGAGGCTTACAAAATTATGAGCGGAATGGATAGGGTAAATAGGCAAAGTCTTTTCCCTGTGGTCTGGGAGTCCAGAACTAGAGGGAATAGGTTTAGGGTGAGAGGAGAAAGATATAAAAGAGACATAAGGGGCAACGTTTGCACACAGAGGGTGGCATGTGTATGGAATGAGGTACCAGAGGAAGTGGTGGAGGCTGGTACAATTGCAACATTTAAGAGGCATTTGGATGGGTATATGAATAGGAATGGTTTGGAAGGATATGGGCCGGGTGCTGGCAGGTGGGACTAGATTGGGTTGGGATATCTGGTCAGCATGGACATGTTGGACCAAAGGATCTATTTCCATGCTGTACATCTCTATGACTCTATAAGTATTGATGATCCTGAATACCTCATCATTGTGAACCCCAGTTTCTGACCCCTCCTCAACTGAAAGCCTCTTTTCTACATCTAGCTTAATGAACCCTTCATAATTTTACAGACCTGTATCAGGTCATTCCTCAGCCTTCTCAATTCTACAGAAAAGATCCCCAGCCTGTTCTATCTTTCCTGATAGTTATAATTTATGGCTCTGGTATCATTCTCAGCTTTATTTGTTGTTTGAACACATGTTTGTTTGTTGTAGATTTTAAATTCATTATATTTGGAAACCTCACTTTTATTGAAAATCAGTGCATGGGTTGTTTATTTAAACAAGGGTGTATTTGGTTTGTGTGTTAGTTGCAAATCCTTTTTGCCACAGTGATAACTTTATCTGTCATGGTCATTTGGCACCTCTTCTGTTTTTTAATATGTTAGTGTTTATCCTGTGCATTTACAAAGGGATGAAAAACATTGAGCTGAAACATTTCATTTGCCCTGTCAGGGAGGCTAATTGTTGTCAGAGACAAGGTGATGTTTCACGATAGGTATTTGTTAGTGGTTCTGTTGTCTGTTTGCCATTAAGGCTATTGCTCACAGCCAGCCAGTAGGGGTTATGTTGAGATTCATTGGTATATGCTTGCTGTACTGTTCGAAGTGAATACAGCTGCAGCATGAGTCCATCTTCCTTTCATGAGGTTTTTTTGAAATGCAGGTTTTCTCCTTGGCTTTACCATGAAACCAAGCTTTGATTCTTCATTATCTTCACTGGTTATTTATAGTACAGAACTGCTACTGATAGGATAGAGTGGTGCTGTACTAATTGTTGATGAAAGCACTTTAAATTGGCTTTATGCGATGATGCCATAATACATTAGGACAGCACTCATTACCAATGCAGTATCTTCACTGGGATCACTCTCTACTCTGACTAAGAAGGCAGAACGTTTGGGTGTCAATCCAGTGAAGCTGCAACTCAGAGTGCTGCACTGTTGAAGCTATTGTCCTTCAGCTGGCATGTTTAACCAAGGCACCACCTGCTTACTGAGAGGATGCTTTCCATTTAAGGCAGATAAGGGACCTCTCCTGATGAGCATTCAGTCTGCACAAATGTTAATTAATCTCAGTTGCTGCTTATGGGATCTTGCTCTGTTACAATGTGTTGCATTAGTTTATATAACAATATTGTGTAACAATATCATCAATAATCCAATAGCTGTCAAGTGCTTTGGGATATCTTGAAGAGCTGAAAGGTTCTGTAAGAATACGATGCCTTTCTTCATTAGTGTTGTGTAGATTGCAGATGAAAGCACAACACTTTGGTTCTGCCCTCCGTGCTGATGACCAAACATTAACATGACACACTGGGAAGCACTCCATAACTGCCTCATTGTAGAAAATTTACTAAAGCATTCAGACTATGTCGTGTGAAATCTAGCTTTGCAAGAAAATGTCAAATGCCCCAGCCAAGATTAATCCATCAAAACCAAAAACGAATGGACTTGTGATTTATTTATGACTCTTTCAGGGATCTGCCAGGTCTCCTGCATTACAACAAAGAAAAACTTAGTTGATCTTAAGCAAGTTCAAATGTCTTGAGGCCATTCATTAGACCATAAAATGTTCTACTTTTTTTATATGACTTATGTTAAATAAGTTACATTGTAAGTGGTTAAACTGACATGTGTTCATTCCAGAAAAAAATGCAAAAAAAATTAATTGGAATGATCCTAAATTTGGGCAATTGTATTGCCATGGTCTAAAGAGAGAGAGAGAGAGAGAGAGAGAGAACTGATGAAGATATACAATCTGAGGGTTACTGTACCTCAAGCAATGGGAGATGTTGAGAAGGAGAGTCCTTCGTGGTTATGTCAGCTAGTGATGGGAGTTGAACCAAAATTGTTGGTATTCCAAACAACCATCCAGCCAACTGAGCTATACTCCTAAATATGATGATGTGAGCAACTGATGTATGTAATAGACAACTGACCGATTATATTTTGTGTGTTTGTTTCCGGTACACCCCCCTCCACCAGAAGCTTGGTATAAGGAATGTGGTGACCTGAATTTCAATCACTTGGAAAAATGCGGGTTTCAGCTCCTGGATCTTTTGTGAATGCAATTTTTTTTCATGGGATTTGCTAGCAAGGGCTCATTTGCTGCCCTGAATTGTCAGTGAACGGAACTCTTTACTGGGCCATTCCATTTGAGGCGTTCGAGAGGGCAATGTTTGGTTATTTGGATAGTAATGGTGTGCAGGGATACAGGAAAAGACAAGAGATTGCCACTGGATAATAGAGCCAGTGCAGGTACGATGGACCAAATGGCCTCCTTGAGTCAATGTCATTCCGTGTAATTAAGACAGAGATAGATAAGTTATTGATTAGTCATAGGATTAAAGGGTATAGGGAGAAGGCAGGGGAATGAGGTTGAGAAACGTATCAGCCATTATCAAATGGCGGAACAGACTTGATGGGATGGGCCATATGGCAAAATTCTGGTCATATTTGTTATGGTCTTATGGCCCAAGCAAGTGAAGATTGAGCTGCCATTATAGAACCATGGAAAATGGGGAATGTTCATGTGACAGAATTACCGAGGATTAAGTGCTGCAAACTTGAACATAGGTCCCCAGATATGTGGCAGGACAGCTGTTCACTGCTGGCAGCGTGTGTTAGAGACACTGGATGCCAACGATGCATGTTACTTACTAACCTTCTTGTTGGCTTCACATTCCCAGCTAAGGTCTTGCACAATTGACACTTCTTGCAATGTTCACTCCCTGCAGACAAAATTTGACACCACATGACAAGAAGCTATTAGATGAGGTCACTTGGTGCCTTGGTCACAGCAGGAGGAGAGAGGGAGGCTTTGGGAACATGAAAGGGCCATTGCTGCCTTCCAACTGTGACTCCATCTTAAAGCTTGATATTTAGCATGACCACAGAGTGAGGCAGGAGAGATGGGGGAAACGTTATAAGATTATACAGTGGTTTATGATGGAAATAGGAGTCCAGACTCATTTCCTTCGTAAGTGGCCCAGCAAACAGAAAGGGCATGTCAAGCCTGAATCTGCACTCCCCAGCTACCTCTGCAGCCTTGGGGCCTTGTGACCCAACTTGCTCTGCCTTGTGACCGCTGACTTATTGACCTCTGATGGCACAGCTAGAGAAATGAAGTGATTACAATCTGGGATGCAGAAGCACAGGAGGATCATGGGTATCTCTGAAAGCGGTACAGTCGGTCTCTTAAGCCTGCTTTACCATTCAAGAAGATCTGGCTGTGGTCTCAGCTCCAGTATCTTGTCAGTCCCTCTCATAATCCTCGACCCTTCCTGGCTGTCAGAAATATATCAAACTATGTTGTAACCCCCTAAATTCAATGACCTCACCTCCTCTGGTTCTGGAGAGCAGAATACAGAGACCAGTAACACCCTGTTGGAAAAACATTCTCCCCACCTATGTGGGCCACAAAACGAAATATCTTCCAGGTATCCACCCCCTCAAGCTCCCTCAGGACCTCACATCATCCGTCATTCTTCTTCATTCCAATGAATGTAGACCCAAGCTGTTCAAATATTCCTTATAAGGCCAGCACTTCATCCCAGGAATGTAACCCACAAATTCTCTGAACTACCTCTAAAGCAAATACTTTTTTCAAACAAAGAGACCAAAACTGTTAAACTCAGAGTTAACAAGTGCAGGGGCCATGGATGAGCTGAACTTGGTGTGAGTTAGGGCATGGGCTGTAGTATTATGAGCTGAGCCCTTTGATGCACGCTTTTAATATTACTCAGCCGCAAGCTCAGATTCAGAAATTATTAGCCGTCAGAATTCAGACCTTCTGATCTCAACTCACCAGGTCTCCTTCCTCAAATACATTGGTTGACTGTCTCCGATGTGACAACTCGCCGAGTTCCAACTGTTTGGAAAGTTGTTGATGGATCATTCCAGCACTGCAGCAATGAAACACTTGCCTGTAACTGTGCTCTCTCCGTACCAGCTGGGATTTGGGGCATTTCAACACACTTTGGAAAGGATTACATTGGTCTTGAACGATACCTGGACATGAGGGGTTAAGTCATCAGGAGAGATTATTTAAATTAGTTTAGACAGTTAAGGGGTGATCTGATTAAAGTCTTCATGGTTTTAGATTAGATTACATTACTTACAGTGTGAAAGTCCACACCGACCCGCAACCCACCCAGACCCATTCCCCTACATTTAACCCTTCACCTGACACTACGGGCAATTTAGCATGGCCAATCCACCTAACCTGCACATTTTTGCACTGTGGGAGGAAACCAGAGCACCCGGAGGAAACCCACGCAGTCACGGGGAGAATGTGCAAACTCCACACAGAGAGTTGCCTGAGGCGGGAATTGAACCCGGGTCTCTGGCACTGTGAGGCAGCAGTGCTAACCACTGTGCCACCATGCCACCCATATGGTATTAACAGGAAAAGGCAGAGCAGTTGAAGATTGACTATTTCCTCTTGTTGGGGATTCTAGAGCTAGAGGACATAGTATGAAAATTAGGACCAGACCTCTCAGGAGAGATGTTAGGAAGCACAAAAAGTGTGGTAGATATTTGGAACTGTCCCCCGAAACAGCTATGGATGCTAGATCAGTTGTTAGTTTTAATTCTGACAGAGATAGTTTAATATTAAACAAACCTATTAAGGGATATGGACCAAAGACAGGTATATGGAGTTAGGCCACTGATAAGCTATGACCTTCCTGAATGACGGAACAGGCTTGAGGGGCTGATGGCTACTCCTGTTCCAATGTTGTACTGAAGAACAAATCATGCCTTTAGACAAGTGAAGGCCCCGCTCCTGTGCATGCCTGAATTGTATACTTAAAGCTGCATCAGTTTCATATATTAGGGAATATGGGTTGGCAATCCAGGTTTGGATAAAATCTCAGTGGTGGTTAACTGGACTTTTAATCAGATAGTAAAACAGGGTGTGTGTGTGTATGTATATATAGTGTGTGTTTATGTATATATATATAGTGTGTGTATGTCTATATAGTGTGTGTATATATATAAAGTGTGTGTGTATATATAGTGTGTGTATGTATATGTAATGTGTGTATGTATATACAGTGTGTGTATATATGGTGTGTGTATATATAGTGTGTGTATATATAGTGTGTGTATATATAGCGCGTGTGTGTATTTATAGTGTGTGTATATAGTGTGTGTGTATATAGTTTGTGTGTATGTATATATAGTGTGTGTGTATATAGTGTGTGTATGTATATATAGTGTGTGTGTATATAGTGTGTGTACGTAGAGTGTATGTATATATAGTGTGTGTATATAGTGTGTATGTATATATAGTGTGTATGCATATATAGTGTGTGTATATATAGTGTGTGTGTATATATAGTATGTGTATATAGTGTGTATGTATATATAGTGTGTATATAGTGTGTACGTATATATAGTGTGTGTCTGTGTATATAGTGTGTGCATATATAGTGTGTATATATAGTGTGTGTATATAGTGTGTGTATGTATATACAGTGTGTGTATGTGTGTATATATATATATATATAGAGAGAGAGAGTGTGCGTATATATAGTGTGTGTATGTATATATAGTATGTATGTATATATAGTGTGTGTATATAGTGTGTGTGTATAGTGTGTGTGTATAGTGTGTGTGTATATACAGTGTGTGTATATATAGTGTGTGTATGTATAGTGTGTGTATGTATATATAGTGTGTGCATATATATAGTGTGTGTATGTATGTATAGTGTGTGTGTATGTATATATAGTGTGTGTGTGTATGTATATATAGTGTGTTTGTGTGCGCACGTGCATGTCTGTGTGTCTGTGGTGCGTGCTTTCTCAACAATATGGACATGTGAGCACCATTGTATACAGAATGGAGCGGTCATCATAGTTAACTTGATCAGAGCAACTTGGAAAAGCCCAACCAGCAATGAACAGCTCCAACACAGCAGGGCAATGACCTGAAGAGCACGGCTGGGGTCTGAATGAAGTGCAGGATGCTTCAGTAATGAAGGAATCTGAAACCCAGACCACTTCCACTTCGCAACCTGGTTAGCTCAATCGATACAATTGTCAATGTCCTGATTGGGCTGGGGCGAACTCTCAAGGACATGACCTCTCCCCAGACTGTAACATCACAAGACCTAAAAACCATATGTATGACCTCGACGTGTAAAGAAATGAATAGCCAGACCTCAACACAACATGCAGAGGGAGGTGAGTTAGCCAGGTATGAAATGTTATCCTCTCAGAATGGTAAACCAGTCAATACTCTGGCTAGTTAACAACTGGAAGTTAAATGATCACAAATGGTGCAGAGTAACTGATGCACTGGAAAGACTGGTAGAGACAGGGCCATCAACAATGATGTGGAATGAGCATCCACACATCGCTCAGTCCTGGAGCCCAGTAGGAGAGCACTCCTAGCAGGAGTGCAGTGCTCTGCGATGCTAAGTCGGTTTAATGGGTGAAGATCCACCTTAACCCATTCTCACCAGCTGTGATTTATAAATCTCGGCTGTTGATGACCTCATCCTGAATTCTTGGCATTTCGGGAAGTGAGATTGTACATTCTGTGTCAGGCAAGTGCATCCTCAGTCATGGGGATTGTGCAATAGCCTGCCTCGAGGGGCTCTGAAACCTGATGGTTGCCAGGTTTCTGTGCGTGAGCAGAACAGAGATAAACCAGTGCTAATAATTCCCAGACTGCTCTTTTGATGCTTTTTAAAGGTGTCTATTTATTCCTACAAGTATGAGATGGCAATTGGGCTATTAATACTGCTCATGGTGCAAGTTGTTGTTATAGAGATAAAAAGGGGGAAAGGCTGACAGTTTGATATTTGGAAGGATTAATTTTTCTAAGTGTTTGTATCAGCACAACACTCTTTACTGTTGGTTGTCAAACTTGCAGCTTGTAAAAAAAAATTCCGACGGGATCTGAGGACCCTGAGGAGGTTTTCATGTGTTTTGAGTGTTGAATTTCGAGAAACTGGTTGGTTTGCTTCCAACCTGTCTCCAGGCGGCTGTTTGCTGAGCTGGACTGGCGTTGGTCCAATCAAGTCCCCGAAGCATGTTTCTCAGCAGAGGCAAGGGCTCAGTCTGTGTGGAATTGGCAAAGTAGCCAACATGGTCAGTTCACAGGGTCTTGATTTGACTGAAAACATGCCTTGCTTTAGCTGCTAGTTGGCCCCTCTGGCTTCCTCGTCATTTACAATACCTTGCAAAGCAGAGAGGTGTCTTAAGGCCCTTAGATCAGTAATAATTCTGCTGTACACACACTGGTTAAACATTGGTGTCAGCTGGTACAAATATTTATTGAGGTGCATGGAAAGTAAACAGCAGTGCAGAAGGTTATATACTTGGCAAATTGCTGCAATACCAAAGGAAGTTAAATACTGAAGATTGAATTGAATGTTGGCTAGAGTCTGGGCACAGTGAATGCAAGGAATTTACAGATGCTCTTAATCAATATCTCTCAGACAATGTATAAGCCTGACTTGCTGCTTTAACTGATATTTGTATTTGTTTTCAACCACTACTTTTTTGTATCTTCAGTCATTGGTTTCTTTCCAACGAGGTGTCTCCTAACAGACTTGCTCAGAGATGTTATGATACACCTCTGGAGCAGATGGGACGTGATCCCAAGTGGGAACACTATCACTGTCACTATCACAAGAGTGCCACCCAAAGATACACTCAGTTTTCTGACTGATTTTCTTTTCATTTCTTCTTCCCGGACAGCATGATATTTCCAGAGCTGAAGGATATTCATTGTATTTTTACAATCAGCTCGATCAGGTATGTTATGGAACACTGCTGACTCAACTGGGACTTGAACCCATGTCTTCTGGCTCAGAGGTAGAGACACTACCACTACATCTTGAGGACCTTCATCGAGTTGCTCGCCAACCTTCTGCTGTTTGCTGCCAGAGAGAGAAAAAGCGATCTTCAAAATGGTACAAATTTCCCCAACATCAGAGTATCGCCAAACTGATGCCCAAATATTGCGAATATCTAAATAACATCCAAGGAGCACTGCCATCAATGTTGCTATTAGACACTCATGACAGGAGAGGTGGCTTGTTATTTTTCCAAATCCCCTTGCTGTTCATTCACAAAAGACATTTGCTGAGCTTCATGAGCAGGTTTTCTGGTCCCCTCCTCCATATTTTAGTGAAGAACAGTAGGGAATCCTCCTTTTCAAGCTATTGGCAGGCTGTGAGTGTCACAAGTACGCCCAGTCCTTATTACCATTGTTGACCGACTTTCAGTCGCTGGGCATCTTGCGAGATGATTTCAGGGAGCTGTGAAGAATCAGCACATTACTGTGGCCTGTGTGTGGAGTCAAATCTAGGTTAAAGAGGACAGGGTTAGCAGATATCCTTCCCTAAAGGGCAATGGTGAACCAAACAGGATTTTATGACAAATAGGCATTTTTTGTGATCATCAGTACGGGAATGTAACTTCTTAATTTCTCATTTATTTTATCATTTATTTACTAAATTTAAAGTCCCAGCTAGCAGGATGGAATTATAGCATGAGGTTAATAGCCCAATAATGAATCTGGGGAGATACTTATGGGGATAATGAAATGGCAGAGAAGTATAACAGATATTTTGCAGCAGACTTTATGGTGGAAGATGCTTTGAGCACCCCACTAATACCAAAGAACACTGGTGAAGAATTAAGTACCATTACCATCAATAGAGCAGTAGTAAACTAATGAAGCTAAAGTATAAATAAGTCCCCTGACACTGACAGCTTGGATCTAGGGTCCACAAAGAAGTATCTATGCAGATATTTGACGTATTAGTTGAAATTTTTCAAACATTCTTGGATTCTGGAGAAGAGCTGGAGGATTGGAAAACTGCCAATGCTACACCCCTATCTGAAAATGGTGGGGAAGCAAAAGTTGGGTGGCTATTGTTGGAAAAGTATCAGAATCAACTATGAAGGAAGTAATAGCAGAACGCTTGGAAAATCATAATCTAATCAAGCAGAGTTAGCATGGCTTCATGAAAAGGAAATCATGTTTGACTAATTTTTAGAGTTTTTTGAGTAAGTCTCAACCAGAGTGGATAGAGGGGAACCAGTAGGTGTGTTGTATTTGGACTTACAGAAGGTGTTCAACAAAGTACTTCACAAAAGGCTCAGTCATAAGTTACCAGCCCATGGTGTTGGAGGTAGTATATTGGTGTGGATAGAGAATTGGTTAATAAGTGAGAGACAGCGAGTGGTTCTTTTTCAGGTTGGCAACGTGCACCAGTGGGGTTCGACAGGGATCAGTGCTGGGACAGCAACTGTTTGCACAAAATGTTATTGAGTTGGAGGAAGGAAGTGAAGCTTGTGATTTCAAATAAACCTGTTGGACTATAACCTGGTGTTGTGTGATTGCATTATAAGCAAAGACTAATCAGGGCTGGGACTGTACTCACTGGAGTTTGGAAGTAGGAGAGGTGATCTCATTGAAATATATAGAATTCTTAAGGGGCTTGACACGCTAAGTAGTGAGAGGATGTCCCCCCTCATGAGACAGTCTAGGACCAGAGGCCCATACTGTCAGAATAAAGGGTCACCAATTTAAGGCTGAGATGAGGAGGAAGTTCTTCTCTCAGAGAATTGTGAGCATTGCCACAGAGAGCTGTGTGAGAAGAGTCCTTTGTATATTTAAGATTGAGATAGATAGATAAATAGGTGGATGGATGGATGGACGGACTACAAACCAATGGTTAATGGTTAAGGACAGGCTAGTGGATGTGGTGAATGTTGAATGTTGGAGCAGTCCCGAAGAGCTGAATAACCTACTCCAGGTCCTATTTATTATGGTCTGAACATTATCACTATACTGTTACTTACAAAAACCCATAAATAACAATATTAAATACTAAAGTCCAAATAATAACCAACTCATTGTGAATGAAAATCGCTTAGACGCTAATTTGGTTGCATTTCACAGCGAGTTTCTCTCCATGAGTCTTAGCAAGTTTTCTCACTTTATTTTCCCAAACTTGTCAAAGTAACTTATACACCACCCCACTATGTTGTCCCACTTGTATTCTCGAACTTGTCACAGGTGGAAGTACTTCCCACTGCCCGGACCTCCCAGGATTCCTGGGTCCATCTCCATCCTTAAAGGTCAGCTGTGCACCCTTGGAAACACTTGTGGTCCACAGCTGCCGTATGTGGTTCCTGCCAATTGACCCAAATTGCTGGTGAGGACCAGGGATGTCCTGGTGAATTGTGAGAGTGGTCATGCGATATCACATGGTCACCAGCTGTGGAGTGTGGAGTGTTGTAATTGTGTGATTGTTGTCTGACACAATTACCTGCAGTGTCTGTGTTGCCCCCCAGTGTGTTGGGCAGACGATGATTTACGGTTTGGATACGTTGGGCTGAACCTAACAACTACTTGGGTAACTGTCAATTCTGGCAAATTTCAAGGAGGGTTCCTCTCCGCGAGGCCGAGCTAATATTCTTGTGTTATTCACGCAAACCCACCACAGCAGAGCCTGGTAGAACTCAGCATCCTTGACATCTGAGCCGCACCTGGTAAAGGACTATCAGTCCATAGCTCATGGTGGGCAGGATAGAGAATGGGATACTAACACCCCCTGTTTTCTGGGCATGTCCTTGTGGACAGAGTGGTGTAGAGCAGGGGTATCCTTCTTCCCACAAGACTTACAGGAGATGGCCATGCCAGCAGATGTGGCAAGTTTGATCCGAGGCTGTCACTCAGCTCAGAGCAGTCTCAGCATCTGGAGGAATATGCGACAGTGAGGACTGCAGATGCTGGAGATTAGAGTCCAGAGTGTGGTGCTGGAAAAGCACAGCAGGTCAGGCAGCATCCGAGGAGCAGGAGAATTTTGCCCGAAATGTCAATCCCCCTGCTCCTCAGATGTTGCCTGACCTGCATGTGGAAGAATGCCCCGTAGTAAACGAATAGAGTCAATGACTTTCTCCACTCATAGAGTCATAGAAATGTACAGCATGGAAACGCACCCTTCTAGTCAATGTCGACCAGATATCCTAACCTAATCTAGTCTCATTTGCCAACATTTGGCCCATATCCCTCCAAACCCTTCCCATTCATTTACCCATCCAGATGCCTTTTCAATGTTGTAATTGTACCAGCTTCCACCACTTCCTCTGGCAGCTCATTCCATACACGTGCCACCGTCTGCATGAAAACATTGCCCCTTATTTCCCTTTTAAATCTTTCCCCCTTCACCTTTGAGGAGAGGGTGCTAAGCCCAGGTGACTGAATGACAGTGGCCAAGCCTCTGGGCTGTACCTTGACCAACTGTACCAGGATCCCATCCCTAAAAGCTGCCTCCCTGAACATAACTGAAGACTGCTCACAACCATGACTGATCACACAGATACAAACCTGGCTTTGTATCTGTGTGAGGCAAGACAGACAGAATGCCTGAGTCTGGTAGCGCCCACTGTGGGAAGGACAACGTGAAAAAAAAGGCCGAGACAAGGAGGTGTGCCTGCAGCCGGTGACCTGGAGCATGCCTTGAGGTGGGGCTTGGAAACAGCAAGGATGGCAGATGCTGGAAGGCCCAGAGTCAATAGATGGTGAGGCTGGAAAAGCACAACAGGTCAGACTGCATCCGAGGAGCAGGAAAGTCAGGTGGTAAACCCTTTGTCAGGACTAGGGAGGGGGAGGGGAGCCCAGGCATATATAGACGGAGGGGTTTGGGACTGCCTGGTATCCAAGATGGCAGACTTGGGGGTCACATGTGAGCTGATGTCCCCAGGTACCGACTCCAACTTTCATGTTGGGAAATGTCAATACTTAGCTTCCTCGTGGTGGGATGGTAGGAGAAGAAGGTACAGAGTAATGAGGCAAGATTTGCTGTTAATGAAGCTGATGACAATCAATATTAGCCATTAATAGGCAACTTGATGCTCTCTAGTGAGTATCTATCCACTTGAACATGCAATGAGTTGCTCCTGATGTCAGAAAAGATCACAGCCAACTTGTCATTCTCCCATCCCAGAAGACATTGCTCAGAGTCCTCTAAGAATCTGTGCCACGGATGGGCAGACTTTTCCCTTCCTTATGGTGGGAGACTGGGAGGAGGGGAGGCTTGTAAAGTGTGGGGAAGAGGACACAATCCTGTGCCACCACCAAGGAAGGTACCCAGCGGTGGGGCAGGATTTGGAGCTGTTGCTCTCAAATGGAGGCAAGGAGTCAATTCAAATCATGGACACCCTGCTTCCGGTCAATCCCTCGGCTTGGTCAGCAGTTTGTTGCTGATAGGCCAGGTCTGAACCATGGTGGGAACTCAGCGGCTCCACAAAACTGACCTCCTGGAGCTATCTGCATGAGCTGTCCCAGGAAATAAACTTATCAATGTGAGCAGGGAGGTTCCTATTGGTCAGCTTGCCTGCTGGCAATAATTGCCTCATACACACAAGAAGACGAATCATGAAGGTGAAACTATTTCTTTTTTAGATTCCCTACAGTGTGGAAACAGGCCCTTTGACCCAACAAGTCCACACTGACTCTCTGAAGAATAACCCACCCAGACCCATTTCCCTCTGACTAATGCACCTAACACTATGGGCAATTTAGCATGGCCAATTTACCTGACCTGCACATCTTTGGTGTGTGGAAGGTAACCAGAGCACCCAGAGGAAACCCCCGCAGACACGGGGAGAATGTGCAAACTCAACACAGACAGTCACCCGAGGCTGGAATCGAACCTGGGACCTATGAGGCAGCGGTATTAACCACTAAGCCAGAATTTCTGAGGGTTCATTTATGAATGCTTGTCCCAGCACAACTCGCTGCATTCAGTAGAGAAAAGGGAACGCACTGCACAGCCTACCTGGACTCGAAAGGTCAGCTTGCTCTCTCTCCATGGATGCTGCCTGACCCGCTGTGATCTCCAGCATTTGGTGTTTTTAGTACAGATTCCAGCCTCTGCAGTATTGTACTCCTACACAACTTATACCCATGGGTAGACAAACAGAGGGCTGGAAGAGCACAGTGAGCCAGGCAGCATCAGGAGGTGGAGATGTTGAAGAAAGTCTAATATCCAAAACATTGACTTCTCCACCTCCTGATGCTGCCTGAGTCACTGTGTTCTTCCAGCCTCCTGTTTTCTTCTTTGGATTTCAGCATCTGCAGTTTTTTTGTTTCTAACCGTGTATGTATCCATGGAGAAAGTGAGGACTCCAGATGCTGGAGATCAGAGTTGAGAGTGTGGTGCTGGAAAAGCACAGCAGGTCAGGCAGCAGCCAGGGAGCAGGAGAATCGATGTTTCGGGCATAAGCCCTTCATCAGAGGAATCCATGGGTATCCATACATCCATGGGTATTGAACAACTCAGTCCTGTCAAAATCGCAACAAAAATATCATAATTCCTAGCTCTTATATTAAATGGCCCCCATTCCAAATCTTATCTCCAACTGCTAGATCTTAAAATCCTCCCTCACGGCCAGTTGGTGTCCACAATGATATCTACTGTCTGCCCTTTTCACACCTCATTTAAATCATAACATTGCTCTCAGCTGCTGCTTTGATTCCAGCTGGTCTCTGATATTTACACAGCAACTTGACATCCCAACTCAGTTACAGCACCCTGCTACGACTTTGAAGTCTCTCGGGGGCCCTCTCTGGTTTTACAGGAGCGGTGGGAGAGCTGACTGAAACTATTAAAAGGTCATGGGGCAGGAGTGACAATTGCTTGGAACCTGTAGACAAATACCACCCCCCCCCCCCCCCCATCACACACACACAGACAAACAGACAGACACACACACACAGACAAACACACAAAAGACACATACACAGACAAACAGACACAAGCACACAAACAGACACATTCACACACTCACACAAACACACACAGACACACACAAACACACAGACACAAACACACACACATACACACACAAACACACACAGACAAACAGACAGACAGACACACAGATAAACACACAAACAGACACATACACATACAGACAAACAGACACAAGCACACAAACAGACACATGCACACACTCACACAAACACACACAAACAGACACACACAAACACACAAGACACAAACACACACACATATACACACACAGAGACACACATACACACACACACAGACACACATACACACACATACACACACACAGAGACACACATACACGCACACACATACACACACACACAACACACATACACACACACAGACACAGACACATACACACACTCAGACAAACAGACACAAGCACACAAACACACAGACAAACACACACACACCCACACACACAGACAAACAGACACATGCACACACTCACACAAACACACACAAACAGACACATACACACAGACACACATACACACACTCAGACAAACAGACGCACGCACACACACTGACACACACAGACAAACAGACACACATACACACAGACACACATACACACACACACAAACACACAGACATACACACACACATACACACTCACACACACACATATACACACACAGACGCACATACACGCACGCACACACATACACACATACAGACACACATACACAAACACAGACATATACATACACAGGCACACATACACGCACACACACAAAGACACACATACACACACACAGACACACAGACATACACACAGACAAACAAACAGACACACACAGACACACACACACACAAACAGACACAAGCACACAAACAGACACATGCACACACTCACACAAACACACACAAACGGACACACACAAACACACAGACACAAACACACACACATACACACACACAGAGACACACATACACGCACACACACACACAGAGACACACATACACACACACAACACACATACACACACAGACACAGACGCACACACACAGACACAGACACACATACAACACACACAAACACACACAGACAAACAGACACACACAGACAAACACACACACAGACAAACAGTCACATGCACACACTCACACAAACACACACAAACAGACACACACACACAGACACACATACACACACTCAGACAAACAGACGCACGCACACACGCTGACACACACAGACAAACAGACACTTATACACACTCAGACAAACAGACACACGCACACACACTGACACACACAGACAAACAGACACATATACACACTCAGACAAACAGACACATGCACACACACTGACACACACAGACAAACAGACACACATACACACACAGACACACACACACACATACACACTCACACACAGACACACACACATACACACACAGACACACACGCACACAGACACACATACATGCACGCACACACATACACACATACAGACACACATACACAAACACAGACATACACATACACAGGCACACATACACGCACACACACAAAGACACACATACACACACACAGACACACACACACAGACACACACACATACACACAGACAAACAAACAGACACACACAGACACACACACAAACACATAGACACACATACACACACACAGCCACACACACACATACAAACAGACACACACAGACACACAGACACAAACACACACATACACACACACAGAGACACACATACACGCACACACATACACACACACAACACACATACACACACACAGACACAGACACATACACACACACAGACACAGACACACATACAACACACACGAACACACACAGACAAACAGACACACACACACAAACACACAGACAAACACACACACACCCACACACACAGACAAACAGACACATGCACACACTCACACAAACACACACAAACAGACACACACACAGACACACATACACACACACAGACACACATACACACACTCAGACAAACAGACACACGCACACACACTGACACACACAGACAAACAGACACATATACACACTCAGACAAACAGACACACGCACACACACTGACACACACAGACAAACAGACACACATACACACACAGACACACATACACACACACATACACACACACAAGGACACACACACATATACACACACAGGCACACATACACGCACGCACACACATACACACATACAGACACACATACACAAACACAGACATACACATACACAGACACACATACACGCACACACACAAAGACACACATACACACACACAGACACACACACAGACACACAGACATACACACAGACAAACAAACAGACACACGCAGACACACACACAAACACATGGACACACATACACACACACAGCCACACGCACACATACAAACAGACACACACAGACAGACAGACACACACACAGACAAACAGACACACATACACACACACACAGATACACACACACAAACAGACACACACACAGACAAACAGACACATAAACACACACGCACACATGCACACACGCACACAGACACACATACACACACACAGACAAACAGACACACATATACACACACATACACACACACAGACACACATACACACGCACACAGACAAACAGACACTGACACACACAGAGACACACACACTGACACACACATACACACACACAGACAAACAGACACACATACACACACAGACACACACACACAGACACACACACATACACACACTGACACACACAGACACGCACACAGACACACACACACACACTGACACACACACACAGACACGCACACACAGACTCGCACACATACAGACACACACATAGACACATACACAGCCACACACACAAACACACACACAGACACACACAGACACGCACAAAGACACACACACTGACACACACACAGCCACGCACACGGACACTCACACACAGACAACAGACACACAGACACACCCACACACACACACTGACACACACACACACAGACACACACACTCATCAGTCACTCACATACACAATTGATCCACTTTAGAAGCTCAGGAAATGCTCATTGGAAAGAAGCCAAGTTTGTCCATCTAGTACTCCCATGAAAATGGAGTTATTACTACCTGCAATGATCAGTCTCCATTAGGAGATATGGGGTGAGGGAACCTGCAGTGTGTGGGGCCAGAGGTTCAAGGTCACTGTACCTTCCAATCATGCTCCACTCCAAAGCCAGTAACCCCTTCCTCAGCTGCTTCTTACCCATGAATGATCGAGGTGAAGGAACAAAGGGCATTCTGGCTCCATTTTCAGGTATACAAAGATAGGTGGAGGGACAGAGTGAGGAGGAGGGGTGGCTGCAGAAGGATTTGGACAGGTTGGAAGAGTGGGCAGAAAAGTGGCAGATGAAGTACAGCGGGGACAGTGTGAGGCTATGCACTTTAGTGGGAAGAATACAGGCATGGACTATATTCTATATCAGGAGAAAATTCAGAAGTCTGAAGTGCAAAGAGACATGGGAGTTCTTGTTCAGAATTCTCTCAAGGTATTTGCAGGTTGAGTCAGTAGTTAGGAACAAAGAACATAGAACAATACAGCGCAGGACAGGCCCTTCGGCCCCTGATGTTGTGCTGGCCTGTGAGCTATTCTCAGCTCATCCCCTTACACTGTCCTCTCATCATCCATATGCTCATCCAAGGATTGTTTAAATCTCCCTACTGTGGCTGAGTTGACTACATTAGCAGGCAGGGTATTCCACGTCCTTACCACTCTCTGAGTAAAGAACCTGCCTCTGACATCTGTCTTAAATCTATCACCCCTCAATTTGTAGTTATGCCTCCTCACAAAAGCTGACATCATCATCTTGGAAAAGGACTTTCACTGTCTACCCTATCTAATCCTCTGTTTATCTTGTATGTCTCTAGCCTTCTTCTTTCCACTGAGAACAGACCCAAGTCTCTCAGCCTTTCCTCATAAGACCTTCCCTCCAGACCAGGCAACGTCCTGGTAAATCTCCTCTGCACCTTTTCCAATGCTTCCATATCCTTCCTGTAATGAGGCGACCAGAATTTTACACAATATTACAAGTGTGGCGCACTAGCGTTTTGTATAGCTGCAGCATGACATTATGGATCTGCAATTCACTCCCTCTATCAATAAAACCTAACACACCGTATGCCTTCTTAACAGAACTATCAACCTGGGTGGCAACCTTCAGGAATCAATGTACATGGACTCCATGTATATTTAAGGCTAAGGTAGATAGATTCTTGATTGTCAAGGGGATCAAGGGTTATGGGGAGAAAGCAGGAAAATGGGGTTGAGAAACTTTGAATGGTGGAGCAGACTCTATGGGCTGAATGGCCTAATTTCTGCTCCTATGTCTTATGGTCTTCCAGTATTCTAGGCCTAGTCAAACCAAGGTGACTCTTGCCCCTGGAGAGAATGGGATTGGATGTGAAGTTACTAGGCTTTCTGAGAGAGAGACTTCAGGATGACTAATGTGGGGAATGGAGAAATATCACACACTGCAAGGCTTTCTGAATTCGGGTGTGAAGGACATTACTGCAGAAGAGAAATTCTTTCCTAGTCAGCAAGCACTCAGTACTCAAAATGGACAAAACACCTTTCACTTCGGTGAGCACAGAGTTTGTAAAAACAGCACAAATTAATACTTAGTCAATTTATTGGGAACAAGAGGGAGACTATAAAAAGAAATAAAACGTTCCCTACAGTATCGGTGAATAAATATCATAATAGATTTTTTATGTACTGTCTTGTTGAATTATGGTTGAACTGGAAGGATGGATGGGCTCCGCGTTTTGCTTGTCCTTCATTTGGCCACTGCATCTGGAGTTTTGAGACACTATGTTCACAAAGGTTTTATTTCTTAACTCCTTGAGTATTCTTGAAGAAACTTCTTGAAGAATCCTGTTGAACCACCCTTGCTTGGTTCTGTCCTCAGAGACTAGAGCTAGAACCTCATTGTCTGATTCTCGTCCCACATTTCATCATCATCTAGGACATCCTCCTTAGCCCAATTTCTTACACATCTCCGTGAGGAGATGATATCTATCAACATGGGAGTCAGTGTTTGGGTGAATGCAGAAGACCCATAGTGCTCTCCCTCTCTTTAACTCTTCCTTCACGTCTTCAATGTTTGACAACCAATTTCCCAAGTCGTGGATCAGTCCAGAAAATCACCAGGAAGACTGAAGCCATCATCTGTTGCCCCTACCACAAACTCCAAGGGCATGGTCTTCTCCTCCTTGAAGTGATGACACTAAGACAAAGTGTGATGACTTGATGAGGTGAGAGTCCAAAGTTCAAATTTTTACCCTGAATAAACAGTTGCAATTACATCCATGTCCCTTCAACTGCAAGGTCACCTTTTTGCAGTTTGGTGGTGTTGTGGGGAAAATCACCACAGGCTAGCTTTAATGTGGTTACTTTGTAAGAAATCTCCCAGACAATCAAACACTGAAGCAATGCTTTAAACTTTATTGCGTGTGGCAGCCTCGACGGGGACTCTCAATTAGACACGGGGTCACAAACCGGTGAGTACATGACTGTTTCTGCTGAAGGTCTCTGACACTCAGAGGACTGCTGCAGACTGTTGTAAAGGAACACTGATGGAAGAGGCAAGCCAGCGATGCAGTTCATCCTAGGGAAGGGTAAAGTCACCCACTTCAGCGTATCAATACATGGGGAGGGGCCAGGAATAACAGGAGAGCGGGTGGGTTTACATACGTAAATCACTCAAACCTGTGGATCACTACATGAAATAATTAAACCTTTATCATAGGAGTGCAATATTATGAAGGGATGGAAGTGTTCATCTGGCAATGGTATTTTGCCCTTAGCGAGGGGCAGCACAGGGTCACCAGAATGACACTGGGGTGAAATCGATGAAATTGTGAGGCAACCGAGAAGATTAAGGGATGATATAATTGAAGTGATTAAGATGATTAAACGATTTGGTTGGGCTGATGCAGTGTAATTATTTCCTCCGGTGAGAGAGTCCTGAACCATTCAAGGAAGATGTTAAGAAGCACTTCGACACATGATGGAACTCTGGACCTCACTCCCTTTGAAAGCCATTGGTATTATCTCAATGTAAATGTGATATGGGGTGGTATGGTGGCTCATGTGGTTAGCACTGCTGCCTCATAATGCCAAGGGACCTGGGTTCAATTCCAACGTTGGGCAACTTTCTGTGTGGAGTTTGCACATTCGCCACATGTCTGCGTGGGTTTCATCCCAAAATTCAAAGATGTGTAAGTCAGGTGAACTGGCCATGGGAAATTGTCTCATAGTGTTCAAGGATGTGTATGTTAGGTGCATTAGTCAGGAGTAAATGTTGAGTAATAGGGTAGTGGGATGGGTTTGGCTGGGGTACTCTTTGGAGGGTCAGTGTGAACTTGTTGGGCCAAAGGGCCTGTTTCCACTCTGTGGGGGTTCTATGAAAAGCCAAGCATAAACTATTTTTGTTAGGCTGTGATGTTAAAATAAAGGACTGAGCAATGGAGTGCAAGAGGCCCTGCCCATGAATTCCTCTGACTATCATATTAGGCGGGGGAAAGCCCAACCCATCATCCCACTGGCTGTCCAGCAGCTATATAACAGTTGGAGTAGCATTAGTTTGGAGGTGAGAATTCGACCCTGAGATTGGTGAAGGGGGGGAGGTTGGAATCCAGAGGCTAGCGAAGAGGGCTTAGAATGGGTTGAAAGTCAGATGTCCTTTGGTGGGTGTGTCATGGATGGTCCAGGCGCTCACAAGATGCAAAGGAGGTCTCCTGGTTCATCCGAGATCGGTGCCAACTGTTGAAATTGCTGGACTTACAAATGTAAAATTCTTTCATTCTAGCTGGTGCCCTTGCCATCTCTGTTTCTTTTATAGAACGTTATAATTCCCACTGACCTACAATAACCTCAGGCTCCTAGGCTAAAACAAAACCAGTGGGGGGGAAAGCAAACATACTTGCTCTTGTTTAATTTTTCCCAAAGACGTGACTGTAGTTTACACAGAACGTGTCAACCATAGGGCAGTTCCATCCTGTGACCACTTGATGGCTGCTCCGCCATGACCTCTTCCTCATCCTTCTAATCCAACCAGCGGAAAGCTCTGTGAAACATTTCCTTGCTTCACATCCCACAGAAGAAATTGGAATTCGAAGCTATTGTTCCACTCTTGCAGTCAGTGTGGTTGAGCCCTGTCCAATTATGTTCCAGTTGAAAGCTCAGGAAATATTGTACTTCATCATATAGTTATATATTGCTGTCAACAGTTATCCCTGTAGCCTTCAGTTCCTGCCCTGCACAAGTATTTACTCAGTTCTTTTCCTTCACCTCATCAAAGCAGCATTAATCATTGGCATGATCCCCATATATCCAGCACCTTTAAAGATGTTCCCTGTTCTGTCTGACTCCTTTATTGTGGCAATATGCTGGACTATGAGTGTTATACATTATAGTATCATCAAATCCTTAAACCCTACATAAACCCCTAAGCTTCTTAACCCACAGAATTATTTGGAGCACTGTTGACACAGCAGACCAATGCATCTCAGCAAGATACAGGCTCAATGCTGTTTAATAATCACATACTTATTAAATTGACATGCAATTTAATTTGCTGGGCTGTCAGTTGCTAGGTGTTTGTGACAGACCGGAGATGAGTAAGTAACATTGACAGCAATTGGAGTGTTGCCACTGTTTTAAACAAGTGACTTGTTGCAAGTCGACAGTTGTTTTGATGGTTAGCTGTGTCGAAGGCATGTCTAAGCTGATAGATGATGCACAATGCCATTCCACCTAAACCTGGTTCAATCCTTGCTATATTTAAGAGAGCCCATTAGTTATTTCCCTCAATTAATTTCACGTCTTTATATTATGCATTTTTATAACTCGGACATTTTGCAATCCAGGCCTTTGCAAAAGAAGTTGCCTGTTAATAGCCTAACTGGTTGTAGAAGACTGTCAGACATACTTAGCCAAGTCAATGCAACAGGTTATACATGAAATGCATACCCGCAATGTGGATATCGCTGGCTCAGACAGCTTGCATTGCACGACCCTAACTGCCGAGCAGATGACCCACCTCCTGTAAATCGGTGCGGTGGAGGTGCCTGTTAAGATTGAAAGGCTGAGTTCAACATGGGGCCAAGACTAGAGTGGTGCTGGAAAAGCACTGCAGGTCAGGCCGGGGAGCAGGAAAATCGACATTTCGGGCAAAAGCCGTTCATCAGGAATGAGGCAGTGGAGCCTGGTTGGGGGGGGAGGAAGGTGGAGAGATAAATGGGAGGGGGGGGTGGGGCAAGGCGGGGAGGTAGCTGACAATGAAACAGGTGGACGGGCGAAGGGGTAAAGGTGATAGGTCGGAGAGAAGAATGGAGTGGATAGGTGGGAAGGAAGATGGACAGATGGGACAGGGCAAGAGCTGGAAGGTTGGAACTGGGGTGAGGTTGGGGGAGGGGAAATGAGGAAAGTGGTGAAGTCCACAGTTCACGTGGGTCAGGCCACGTGCTGAATGAAAGTTGCTGTGCAGAAACTGTGCACTGAACATATGCAAATGTTCCACTGCCCTTAGATTTGGAGTGTTGGCACGGAGGGGGAATGGATTCAGTGCAAAAGCAGTCCAGCTTATTTTTTTCTCCAACTTGACGTGGGTAGATGTTCCAGGGTTCAGTGGTGGACGCTAGCGAGCAGGGAACAATAGCCTGCATTTATATAGCACCTTTCACAGAAGGAGCCTTCCCAAGGTGCTTCACGGAAACCGTGCCAAAAAGATTTGGCAGCGAGCCATATACAGAGCCATTGGGACAAACAACAGAAAGCATGGGCTCAGAGGTTGGGACTGAGGAGTACTGAAGAGTGAGAGGTCACAAGGTGGGGGTGGGGAGGGTGGGGTTTAGGGAAGGAGTCCCGGGATTGAGGTAACTGATGATGCAGCAACTGATGAAGGAGCAGCGCTACAAAAGCTAATGCTTCCAAATAGACCTGTTGGATTATAATCTGGTGTTGTGTGATTTTTAACTTTGTCCGCCCCAGTCCAACACCGGCACCTCCACATCCTGGGGGGTGAGGCT
This sequence comes from Hemiscyllium ocellatum, assembly GCF_020745735.1. Lineage (NCBI taxonomy): Eukaryota > Metazoa > Chordata > Chondrichthyes > Orectolobiformes > Hemiscylliidae > Hemiscyllium > Hemiscyllium ocellatum. The sequence goes on along the minus strand of NC_083407.1, from coordinate 94,547,833 downwards.
GTGTGAGTGAGGCTGCCCACACAGAGGGGGCAGTGAAGATCTGGCCTATTTTAATGGCTTTATTTCCATTCCAGCCATTCTTGATCAAAATGGGAAGTCTGGTGCATCTGGATTACAGAGGGGGTGGGGGGGACTGGGGGTGAAGGGAGTGGGGGAGGGGGGAGCGGAGAGCGGTTTCCTGCTGAGAGCACTCCCGCTGCCCCTTCACCTTGCAGCAAAATGTTTAGAGTCTCTTCTTCCAGGCCAGGAGTTGCTGTGTTTAAACTTGGGGACAGCCGTTTCTTCCACTTAGAATTCAGGAATGGCTTGGGTGAGTCATCAGCTCACATGGGAAGGCCCACTGCAGCCAGGAGTCCGGTTGGTGGGAAATTTTAACCAGATTCCACCCTGAGCTGGCAGGCTAGAAGCAAGGCCTAGTGGAATCTTAAACACTGGCCTCGGAGGAGAGAAGAGACAAAAGCAGCTCACAGTTCATCCGCAGAGCCCTGAGAAACACACTCAACTCCTCCTGGCACAGCAAACAACATTTTTTAAAAAATATTAGATTTCTTTGAAACCTCGGCCAACAATCCAATGGTTTCCATGATCATTATTTTTGTGGTTTCAACACTTACTTGATCAGAATGATTGAATTTCGTGGCTGAACGAACCACAGGGAGATTTTAACCACAAGCTCTAGTCTGATCCATAGCCTCAAATAACCTTGTTCACAATTCTTTTGGATTCTTAAACAAAGCCAGTTCTTCTTCCCCACTGCTGTTCCCTTTCTTCCATCCTTCCTGTTTTTTTCCCCTTCCTCCACATATTTCCTCCTCCTCCTCTTCCTCTCTCTTTCCCACTTCCCAATAAGCCATAATATTGCGCTGTTGACAACAGTGCACTCATTTCCTCAGGATTCAATTGTTTGCCTGCTCTCACTGCTGTGACGTATATCACTCAAGCTAAGTAAATGAATTTCCAAATGCCTGGAGGGTTTGAGCTATAGGGAGAGGCTGAATAGGCTGGGGCTGTTTTCCCTGGAGTCGTCACAGGCTGAGGGATGACCTTATGGGGTTTATAAAATCAAGAGGGGAATGAATAGGGTGAATAGACAATGTCTTTTTCCCAGGATAGGAGGGTCCAAAACTAGAGGGCATACATTTAAGTTGAGAGGGGAAAGATTTAACAGGGACCTAATTAGAAGATAATGCTGGACACAAACCAAACGGCTGGAATAACATAAGAGTTGCATGCTGAGAATCGAACTAAAGTAATGCATAATCCAAAACTGTACAAACTAATTATGGTACAGAGATAATAGTAAGTTATCAGGGTGATGGTGTCAAAGCAGGTTAGTAAGGAAGATGCTACAGATCCAGAACAGTGTGGTGGGGTCACATGTAGTGCTGCAGGAACCTAAGATCACGGTTGAGGCCGTCTTCATGGGTATGGAACTTGGCTGTCAGATTCTGCTCAGCAACTCTGCGTTGTTGTGTATCTCGAAGGCCGCCTTGGAGGAGGCTTACCCAAAGGTCAGAGGCTGAATGTCCTTGACCACTGAAGTGTTCCCCGACTGGGAGGGATCACTCCTGCCTGGAGATCGTTGCGCGGTGTCCATTCACCCATTGTCTTGGCATCTGCATGGTCTTGCTAATATACCATCCTTACTGTCCTGTTTTGATACCATCACCTTAACAAATTATTGTGATCTCTCTATTTAGCTTGTACAGCTTTGCATTACTTATTACTTTGGTTAGACCCTTGACATGCAATTCTTATACCTATCATGTTATTCCAGTCATTTAGTTTGTCTCCAGCACCACCTTATTTTTAATTTTTGTAATTATCTCTCTGCCTCATCTAATTGGATTATAGGTCATCCCTTCGTTTGTTATTCAGCTGTTGACACTTTACTCACACCATCTGACGCTCTTGATCACCTGCAGAGACTCCTATTATTTGGCCTATTGACTCTATTAACACCATTTGTCTGATCTTTTGATCTCTCTGCTCATTGATTTCTCTGATTATAAATTCTGTGTTTGCGTGCTTTTCTCTCCACCTGACGAAGGGGCAATGCTCTGACTTCTTATAACCTGGTGTTATCTGACCTATGACCTTGTCCACCTTTGTCCAACACTGCTTCCTCCACATCATGGCTACCTTTTAAATGCTGTCATTGTACCAGCTTCCACGACTTTCTCTGGCAGCTTGTTCCATCCACACACCACCCTTTGCATGAAACAGTTGCCCCTGAGGTCCCTTTTAAATCTTTTCCCTCTCACCTTAAACCTATGTCCTCTAGTTTTGAACTCCACCACCCAAGGGAAAAGACCTTGGCTATCCACCCAATCCATGCCCTTCCTGATTTTATAAACCTCAATGAGGTCACCCCACAGCCTCCGATGTTCCAGGGAAAACAGCCCCAGCCTATTCAGCCTCTGGAACAATGGATGCTGAGAGGGGTATTTATAGAAGTTTATAAAATCATGAGGAGCATGGGCAGGGTGACAAGCCAAAGTCTCATACAATTCTTGTCATACTATAACAAAAAGTAGAGATACTGGAGAAGGGACAAAAATGATTTCCAAGAAACTTTTCAAGACTTCCAGGATATACTGATCAGGAAATGTATTATTGCTTTAAGACTGGGCATGCAAATGAGCTAAGGACCAGGATGAAACCACATGACCAGCTACCATGCAGCAGACCAGCAGAAGCATTCTAGTAGCATAATGGACACAGTTATCTATGACTGCAAGTTATAATCTGAGCTGGTAAACCTGTACAAGATTTTCAAGTAAGTTGAATTTACATGACTTGATCTGTGCGACCTGCCAATACAACCAGAAATACAACAGAATTAAAAAGAGGAGGCTGAAGGGTGACCCAACAGAAATTTTTAAAATTGTGAAAGATTTTGATAGATTGGATGAAGGCTGTGTATGTTTCCATTTCTGTGGAAGAGCATAGGTAGGGGCCATAAATACATGATGGCAACAGGGAAAATCAATCTGGAATTCGATTCTGCCGAGTGTGGTGAGAATATTGAACTCTCTCCCACAGGATGCAGATAATGTGAATAGCAAACATATAAGGCAACTAGACTAACATACAAGGCAGAAGGGAATAGCAGATGATAGATTCAGAAGAGGAAACTTGGGAGGAGCATGGGCTAGGTGGTATTCATATATTCACCGTAATTCTGTCTACCCTTTACACCACAGACTCCTTTCTACCTGAAATAGATGACATCCTCAGTGTCTCAGAGGATGCAGTATTTTAATGCTTCACTGAGGTTTTCAACACCAGGAGAATCAAATAATAACTCTATTCATAGAATGCATCCTGAGAAATCCCATGGGTCTGCCCACATCGCTGGCCTTACCAGGAGCAGTGTGTCCATGTGACCATGTTGCCCTGCGATGTTTCAGCCACTGTGGTCCTTCCCCCACTCACCTCATTACCAGCACTAGAGCAATACAAAGAGTGAGGAAAACCATCAAATCCCTTAAGAAAGGATTCAGATTAACTATCAGTGTTGCTATCAAGAAGCAAAAGCCAGCAGCTTGGCTACTGACACAGTCTGGTCAACTGGCTGACATGTTCGAGGGGCGCCAGTGCAATTCAATATTGTGCATGGGATGGAGCCCTTAAGACAGGGGATCAAGAAAGAGAGGGAAGAATGATTGGAGAATCAAAATACAAAGAAGATTGCTTTTTGTGACACCTTCCTTTTTAAGCACAGCTGCAAGATCTGAGCTGACTGAATTAATGTTGGCACCAGCTGCCAAGGGGATATTTCCATTTGAGTTTGGTGCATTGAGGGCAGACACAGATAGCCAGAGAGAAAGTGCAATAGTGTTAAAGTCTGGAATGCTTGCTGTTTCAGCAAGAATGAAAATGCTGGGGAAACTAAATATTTGTGTAAATATATATATATAATTTTGATGCCGAAGGGGATGGCTGAGCCAAGTTGTTATTAGTAAAAGCTTTCAACTGTGTAGACAGCATTGTGGAGGTGGACGTTTTTATTGTGTTTTGACTTCTGCAACAATCACACAAACAGTAATGGCAAGCTCTTAACTGGTTTCAGGATTCCCTCAGGAGATGGTACCTTTGGCTCCCCTATGCCTGGGTTTTCTGTCCCAGATTGTGTGCTGTTATTTATCCATTTGCAGTTTAAGAACGGCTTCGGGCAATGCAATCACACTATTTATAGGTATGAAAACTGAAGAGCTTCATGGTTATAACCTGTGGAGCCGTACGATTGTACAGAAGATGAGGAGGTTAGTTGGCCCATCATATCTATGCTGGCTCTTCAGAAGAGCTCTCCGATTTGTTTCACTGCAACTAAGTTGAACAATTCCCTATTGTAAACTGCATTTGAATCTCCTTCTGTCACCCATCATGGGGTAGTGCACTCCACATTGCAACAACTCCTGCATTAAACCATCGTTCCACATCTTGCCTCTGACCTTGTTTATAAGGTACCAACATTGACATCTTGTTCAGAACTGCAAGGGACGGTGGTGATGTAGTGGTAATCTCACAATCCAGAGCCCCTGATTAATATTCCAGTAATGTGGATTCGAATCTCACTGCAATTTGAATAAAAAGCAGGTGTAAGGGGAGCCATATCCGCACTGCCTATTGGTATACAAACCTAGTCAGATTCACTAAAGTCTGGTAGAGAAGGAACTCTGCTGTTCTAACCTGAACTGACTGACATGATCCCACGCCCATAACGATGTGATTGACTCTTAGCTGCCTTCTGGGCAATTAGGGATGGTCCATAGAGGCTGGCCTAGTGTAGGGGTGACCCATAGAAAGAGTACTAGCAACTTTGGAATGTGAATTGATAGGATGCATAGAAAGATCCCAAGGCCCAGCGATTACAATGTCTGTTAAACACACAGATCATGGGAACCTGGGGTTGTCCATATGGATGCCTGTCATTGATTAGGTATTTTACAGGATTGGATGTATGGAATTAAGGGGGAAGGACAGTGACTACACTGTATTTGATTATTATAACGCAAAATGTATAAGAGTTTTGTATTTCCCTGTAAAAATCAGTGAGTGTCATTGGTCTTGCGTCCAATCTGAGCCAAAGATTAAGGGAATAATTGTGTTCGTATGTTGAGGCCAGAATTAGTGAAGATCCTTCGGCCCTCTCCCTGCAAAAATGGGTTACTGCTTGAATAAAGGTTGGCAGCTTGCCTGAATCCTGCCAGACTCCTGAGTCTTTATCCCCCGTTGGAGGGTGCGTGCACTCCTTTACCTAGCCAGCGACAGCCATACCCTGTGAATGAATAAGAACATGAAAAGAGCGTGTGTCAACTAAATGCAGCAAATTGTTGATACTGCAGGGGTCCCTTCTCATCTGTGTTCCAAATTGGCATCTGACCCTTTTCCTGTCCATGGAAATGACCACATGGTCATTGCTGAAATCTTTCCCAAGTACCCCATCCTTTGTCAGTGGCACAACATGTTAAGCACAACTGTCAGCTCCATTTATAGTTCATTCGGCATTCACGTGGAGATCATTATAGGCCATGGCCTGCAGATTATTAGTAAGCCATCCAGGACACTCATGAGAAATATTAATTACAGGACTTCTTCTCCACATTGCCCAAGGTTCACTGGTCTAGCTAAATGTATCGTTTAGTCAAAGATCGAATCCTCAACCTTGGACAGACCAAACAAGATCTTATGCTGTAATGTTATATTTGAGAGCCATATTTCTGAGTGCAACTGTTCCATCACCAGTGAAGCTCATTTTGCGTAGGCCAGTGTGTACCAATTTACTGAATTGTACTTAAGGGTTCTTTTGGAAGCTCAAGATCAACTTGCAGAACTACAGCAGCTGATTTAAGCATGTTTAAGTGTGGTTGCAGAACTGCCAAAATTACAAGAGGGATAATAGGTTAGTGTTTAGGATTCCACAGAAGTTACATGATAACAATCAGCAACGGTGACAAGAACACGCTCTGAACTGAGTTTAAAAATCACATAACACCATGTTATAGTCCAACAGGAAGCACTAGCTTTCGGAGCGCTGCTCCTTCATCAGGTGGTTGTGGAGTATAAGATTGTGTGACACAGAATTTATAGCAAAAGTTTACAGTGTGATGTAACTGAAATTATAGATTGAAAAAGCCCGGGATTGTTTGTTAAGTCTCTCATCTTTTAGAATGATCATGGTGGTTTCAGTTCTTTCATATGTAAATCACAAAACTTTTTTAAGAAGTTGCATTCTCAAGTGAACTTTAACAATTGGTGTCATGTCGGCCCAGATAATGTATCGAAGGTGTGAGCTGCCCTGTGTGAGACTGTCTGTGTCACAATGGTCAGACTGATTCTAATCTAAACACACACAAGTTTGTAGGGTGAATTTGTAGTTGCAGAATTACATTTTACTTTGCTCAAAAACTGCATGAATCCATGTAAGATTCTGTAAATTTGTTTTTTAGATTAGAATCAGTCTGCGCATTGTGGCATTTCACTGGACTTCACCAGTTTCCTCATTTCCCCTCCCCCACCTTACTCCAGTTCCAACGTGCCATTCCAATGTCGATTTTCCTGCTCCTCGGATGCTGCCTGACCTGCTGTGCTTTTCCAGCACCACTCCAATATTACTGATGTCTCTGGGCATTCAACCTGGGGTGGCATGGTGGCTCACTAGTTAGCAATGCTGCCTCAGAGCACCAAGAACCCTTGGATAATGGTCTGTGTGGAGTTTGTATATTCTCCCTGTGCTTGCATGAGTTTCTTTTGGTTTCCTCCCACAGCCGAAAGATGCGCAGGTTAGGTGGATGGGTCATGTTGAATGCATGGTTATGGGGATACGGTGGGGTCTGGGTGGGATACCCTATGGAGGGTTGATGCCGATTCTCAATGGAATGAAAAGCCTTTTCCTGCAATGTAAGGATTCAGTGACAGCACCTCCAGACAAAATCGCCGTCACAAGATCTGGACATGCTATCAAATTACCTATACTTTATAGACACTCACTTGTTCTTGAAAATAGCACCACTCCCTTTTGGAACGAGAAACTCATAGAGATGTACAGTACAGAGACAGACCCTTCAGTCCAACCCGTCCATGCTGAACAAATATCCCAACCCAATCTAGTCCCACCTGCCAGCACCCGACCCATATCCCTCCAAACCCTTCCTATTCATATACCCATCCAAATGCCTCTTAAATATTGTAATTGTACCAGCCTCCAACACTTCCTCAAGCAGCTCAGTCCATCCACACACCACCCTTTGCATGCAAAAGTTGCCCCTTAGGTCTGTTTTATATCTTTCCCTTCTCACCCTAAACCAATGCCTTCTAGTTCTGGACTCCTCCACCTCAGGGAAAAGACTTTGTCTATTTACCCTATCCATGCCCCTTATGATTTTATAAACCTCTATAAGATCACCCCTCAGCCTCCAACATTCCAGGGAAAATAGCCCTAGCCTATTCAGCCTCTCCCCATAGCTCAAATCCTCCAACTCTGGCAACATCCTTGTAAATCTTTTCTGAACTGGATTTTCTGACTTCTAATTTTTTTTATTGATTTTGATAAAGTAATCACCAGAGTTAATCAATGAGTGATTGATTATCAGCCTATAATTATTTGATTCCACCTTTGGGTGACTGTGTGGTGTTTGCACATTCTGCCTGTGTCTGCTTGGGTTTTCTCTGGGTGCTCCAGTTTCCTCCCACAGTCCAAAGATGTGCAGGTTAGACTGATTGGCCAGGCTAAATTGCCCCACAGTGTTCAGGGATGTGTTGGCTAGGTAGGTTTGCCATGGGAAACACAAGGTTGGGTGAGGGGATCTGGGTGGGATGCTATTCAGTGTGGACACGTTGGGCCAAATGGCCTGTTTCTATATTGTAGGGATTCTATGATTCTGTGAACATGACACCTTGCAAATTTGTTTCTCTTCAGATAATTATCCACTTCTGTTTTGAAAGCTAAATTGAACTGTGAGCGCGACATTTGGGGTCATGCAGAATCTATGATGTACTGAGCGCTCACTAGAAAAATGTCTAACAAATATAATTGTCAGTGCTGTTTGATACACCAATGAGGAGCTGCTGAGTAATTGAGTAAGCAGAGATACTCAGCGGATAAGACATGCTGTCAGTTTATTTATCATCGTGGCTAATATTGAGTTGTGACAAGCTTACTTTGTGATGGGGCAGGACTGAAAGGAAAGAAAGTGGAAGGCACAAGATATTAAGCACACTAATCCAAGCCCTAAAACCTAGAACAGCGTCCGCAATAAGCAAGCCACGAGCTCTCAAGTGCTGAGATGGTCCAGAAATACACAGGTAACAATCAATAAAAGACAGTATCTTTATAAGCTCCATTCGAGGATGTCGATGGTTCGGAGGTGCTGCTGCCAGTCTGTGCTGCTGCTGATCTTTCACCTGACTGAGCAGGAAGGAGTTGATGCATCGTCACACTCTAATGCAGACATTGAATCAAGAGCCCTGTTCACTGCCCTAGCTGGCGGGGATGAATTGGCAATGCAAACAGACACTTTTCCTATAATTGGCTTCCTGAGACGGTGTATGAAGCACTCTGCTGTCAGATCTCATGAGTTCAAGCTGCTGTCAATTGCTGAGTTAGTTGTCCCATTGAGAGATGCAATATTTCTTTCCACACGAGCTAAAGCGTACACTCCTGCACTCCCAAACTCGACTTGCAAATCCGTGGGACAAGGAGTTTTACAAATGTTTACCGTTGATGGATTCTGGTGCAATTGAATGGAAAATGATAAAGTGCTGACCAGCTCTGGCCTGCTGACTTATGGAACTGATTGAATTCTGCTAGAATCTTCTCTTGTTACAGGCTCGGAGGAGACTTACAATTCTCATTCACTTTGGCTTTGCCTAATGGCCTTTGATGTAACTGTCAAGAGATTAACATAGAAGATTAAAAAAATGAGTTTGAAGGTCTGGAAGAGGAAATAGTATTTTTTAGTTTGTCATTTTTCATTGGAGTGCTTTGATTTTAAGAAACAATAACTCTGTTGTATAATTCCAAAGAAGAAATGTCCAACAAACTAAGTACTTCAGTTCAAATGAGTCCATGGTTTTTATTTTCACTGGCGGAGCTTTCTGTCTGTGTTCAAAGCTGTTTGGGCCAAATTTTCTCTAAGTGTCGATCCTGTAAAACCTCATGGAAGGTCTCTCTCCTTTTGAGGCCCAGTGAGATTTCTCACAATGCCGTTCTACAACTTGCCTCGTGACCTCTGCACATTTTGCCCCACTCTTTGCATTGTCCCTTTTGTCACAGGTGTATGCACTCACCATTGCTGGGCCCTCCCAGGATTCCCAGTGCTGGCGCCATGTTTAAACCGAGCTTGTGAATCAGGTCGAGCTCTGTCAGTACGGTCTGCGTGAATGATCCCTGGAGATGGCAGGCAGAGGAAAATTGACAGCCTGGAGGTGATGCTGCAGACGAGAGCCATCTTCTTCCCTCTCGATTGGTAGGGGAGGCTACACGATCAGCACCCTACCAGCCTGGTCCAAGGTTGCTTCTTGGGTCTGTGCAGGAACTACAGGCCAGAGGAACACCCAGCAATGCAGGAATCATTGAATCCCTACAGTGAAAAAGCAGGCCATTCAGCCCATCAAGTTTGCATTAACCCCCCAAATAGCATCTCACGTAAACACACTCTCCTCCCCTAATACCCACAGACAATCCATCTAGCCTGCACCTCCTGGACAATATGGGAAGTTAGCATAGCCAATCCACCTAACACCTAGCCAATGCACATCTTTGGACTATGGGAGTACCCAGAGGAGACCCACGCAGACATGGGGAGAATGTGCAAGCTTCACACGGACGGTTGCCCGAGGGTAGAATCGAAACAGAGTCCGTGGCGCTGTGAGGGAGCAGTGCTAACCATTGAGCCACTGTACTACCCGTGCCAGAAACGAGCAGGCCATAGGATGTTGAAAAGCACTTGCTATTTTGTCAATGAGGTTCAATCCTTCCAGGCCACAGTGCATTGCTTGTGCATCACAGCCATTAGTGGGACTGATTGCTGAATGCTGCACGTGGTCGGGAGTGTTTGGGACCAGGATCTGGCTTCCACCCAGAAGGTTCATGCCTCAGTTTCACATCCAGCATTTAGGTCTTTCATCTGTACTCTAAGGTGTCTGTTTAATGCTATGACCTTTTGAAGGGCCACATATTGTACAAAGGTTACCCCCGCCCCCACCAAAGAAGATAGCGTTTAGCCCATCCATTTGGCTGTGGTGGCAGCCATTATAATCTGCATTGCACATTTGCTATTTGAATCATATGACTCCATTAAACCTTCATATTCCCATCTTGATAGCCTTCGCCATCAACTCCCATTAGCTTTGATCTCCCCTGCCCCCTGCAACCCCAATTGCACCCAACACATTTATCTAACTGTTCCATCACTCACTTTATCTCCGGAGTCTCAGGCCTATCACATTGTCATGGTGATAAACTAACACCCCCACCCCTGCACCCAATGAGTCTTGTTAGTATATCAAGCTCTTAAAGTAACACAGCTCTTTAAACACTGTCCAATACCTGCCAGGCGAAAATACAATTTTTGAGAATGGAGGAAGGGAGCGGAATGCATCATTGTGGGCACTTTGCTGAGGATTCCGCATGTTGTGGATGAGGATCGGGAGGAGGGTATCAGGCCAGGCAGAGCGGCACCAGGAAAGAGAGAGAGAGACCAGAGGGTGGTGGGATCCTTGCTGTGGGTACGGGGCGTCCCTCCTTCCCCGGACCTCCAGGGTCATGGCTGAGAACTTGTACGGCCTTCCCTCAGTCTCGGAACCGTCCTGAAATATGCTGCTGTCTGTCAGCCAGAACATTCACCCCTTCAGGGAGAGCGGGTCTGAGGAGCCTACACCTACTATTGTCAGAATGAGAGCTCTGTGAAGGATAACTTCCCCTTCTGAGTGTTTTCTAATCAACCTGTTTGTTCTGACAGTAAACAACAGCAAGAGCAGCTATTTCTCTTTCTTTCTGGGGCAGTCTTAAGAGGTTTTCCAAGCTGTTGAGACACTCCGAGATTGTCTTCAATTTTCATCTCCATGAAATAGATTTTCAGCCAAACTGCTAGCAAGGTTCATGTTGGTTCTTTTGAAGATAAACGAGTCTGACATAAGACTGCTGCCCAGGTGCCTGGGGAAGTTTTATTCCAGAAATCTGGCACTTCACCAGGATTCTGCATTTGATACCTCAGAAAGATTGCACAGCTGTTATTGTGCTGGTGCTCCAGACAAAGAGAGTTCAGTGGTTAGATGTGAGAGGAGTTACACAAGGGGGAATGGATGGCTCCTTCGAAATCCAAGAACCTCAGTGTCTCCATCAAATTCAAAATTTGGAATTTTGAACAGTGATCAAATTCAGCCAGGTATCTCTCAAGGGCTGCCCAACACCAGACCCCTGCCTGAGATGTGAAAAATCTCAGATTGATATTTAACAAAAGCTTCAGTTGTTTCTCATTTCAGTAGTTTAGTCAGGATAAATAAACGTGGAGTGATGATTAGATTAGATTCCATTCCCTACATTCCCAACAAGCCCACACTGACCCTATGAAGGGTAACCCACACAGGCCCATTTCCCTCTGACTAATGCACCTAACACTATGGACAATTTAGCATGGCCAGTTCACCTGAACTGCACATCTTTGGACTGTGGGAGGAAATCAGAGTACCCAGAGGAAAGCCACATAGATATGGGGAGAATGTGCAAACTCCACACTGACGGTCACCTGAGGCTGGAATTGAACCTGGGACCCTGGTGCTCTGAGGCAGCAGTGCTAGCCACTGAGCCACCTATGATGGTTCTCAACATTGTGGATTTGTACTGGCCACAGTCCCCATCAGGTTGACTAGACTATTTGCTAGAATAGGAGACCTTTTGTGAGTCATTAAAATATTGAGCATTGTGCAACTTCAAGTCTTCAGCCTAAGCCTATCACATGCCTTCCTAATCGCTTTTCTAATCCATAGTAAAGAAGGAGTTAGCTCTCTTGTTCCATAAGTGGAACTGAATACTGAAAAGTCAGCAACGCCAACACTGTATTCCATTAAACAACAATTTGGAGTTATACAGCAATTTTAACGTAATGTAATCAAACGTTCCAGTGTGTTTCACAGGAGCATTGTCAAAAAGACATTTGATAGTGATCCGCATCAGGAGATATTGGGTCACATAACCAAAAGCTTGGTGAGAGAGGTAAATGAAAGAGTTTTGCTAAGAAGGTAATGTGCAGAGAGGTGTAGGGAGAGAATTCTGGAGCGGTTATCCTCATGTAGATATGCTCCAAATTTATAAAAATGACAGACCCTTCAGAACAGAACAATAAAGAAGCTTTTACATCAGCCAAGTTCCGTACCCATGAGGATGGCCTCACCTGTGATCTTGGGTTCATGATGCACTACTGTAACCCCACCACACTGTTCTATGTAAAATCTTCCTTACTGTTCTAATTTGACACCATCACCTTGATAATATGTTATGAATGGTTTGTACAGTTTTGGATTACTTGTTATTGTGGTTGGACCCTTGTCATGCCACTGTTATTCCAACCATTTGGTTTGTCTCTATCACCAGCTTGTTTTTGACTTTTTGTAATTATCTCTCTGCCTCAGTTAATCAGATCCTAAGTCATCCCTTCACTTGCTATTCAGCTGTTGGCACTTTACTCACACCATCTAATACTTTTGATCACCTACAGAGACCTGTTGACATTCCTCTCACTATTTGTACTTATCATTCAATGCTCTTAATTAACTTAAATGAGCTTGCTGTTATATCTCTGCATATAAATTCTGTGTCTATGACTTTTCTCCACTTCACCTAATGAAGGAGCAGTGCTCTGAAAGCTTGTGATTTCAAATAAACCTGTTGGACTATAAACTGGTGTTGTGTGACTTCTGAGTTTGTCCATCCCAGTCCAACACTGGCACCCTCACATCTTATCCTTTGAGGAAGCTGAAAATCACACAACACCAGGTTATAGTCCAACAGGTTTATTTGGAAGCACTAGCTTTCGGAGCGCTGCTCCTTCATCAGGTGGCTGTGGAGCAGGATCATATTACACAGAATTTATAACAAAAAATTACAGTCATGCAACTGAAATGATGTATTGAACAAACCTAGAATTTTGCTAAGTCTTTCATCTTTTAGAATGGGTTGCAGATTTCGGTTCAATAATATGTAAATCCCAGAACTTCTTTTAAGTCTCATTCTCGAGATAATTTAAAGTTTTATAAGACTTTAAAGGTGACATCTCAGCTCAGACAGTGCATTCAAGGTATGAGGTTAGAGTATGTCTGTGTCCTCATCTTGAGTCAGACTGGTTCTATTTCTTTAAAGTAGGAATTTATAAAATGTTACATGGTGTTGTGTCATTTTTAACATGTCCGCTACCTCAGTCCAATATCGACACCCCTGCATGTTGTCCTTTGAGAGGGAGAGGTGGGGGCGGGGTGGGGTGGGGGAGGGTGTGGGGAGGGGAGGGTAGAGGGGAGAGAGACAGCTTTCTACAGTTCTACAGTCACTGGTCCATCTCCTCTGTGCTGCAAAACGCAGTTCCTTGATATACAAGCTACTTTGTACATTTCTGTGTCTGTATTAATTGACGCTAAACTTGATAATTCGAGATGAGTGTGTGTTCACATGTTGCTTGATTGCCAGAATCAATGCCTCTTGATTAAAATGCTACTCTTGGTTCAGGTGATCTTGTTTATTTTGCATTGTTTTTTAAAATTAAATCGTGGCATGTGAGTGACACTGCTAAGCTCAACACTTATTTCCCATCCCGATTTACTCTTGAGAAGGTGGTGGGGAGCTGCCTTCTTGAATTGCTATAATCTGTGTGCGATAGGTACAATCACAGTGTTACTGCAGGATATTGACCCAGCACCAGCGAAGGAATAGTGAGATATTGCCATTTCAGGATGGTGAGTGGTTTGGAGGGGAACATTAGGGTCCTGGTGTTCCCATGTATCTGCTGATGTGAGTGTAGTGAGTTTGATGCCTGGGTGAATATCAGCAGTGGTTACTACCTCCTCTCTGGTACCTGACACTCACTTTATCTACTGCACCCACCTCCCACCAAGGCTCATGCTATACCCCCCTCACTGTCATCTGCAACATCCCTCCTGAGCCACTCCCAACCCCCAGACACCACCAACCTTTCATGCCCTCTGCTCTTCCCAACCTCACCACCTTTTCTGCACTGGCACCAGCACTAACAGCAATGCCCGGCACTTTCTTCTCCATATTCCACCCCCCCCACCTTACAATCATTCCAGGGGCAGCCAGCCAACAGACGGGCAGATAGAACCAAGATGGGTGTTGGGCTGCCTGACAGTCAGGCTCCTCATCCTGCTATGAGGAGAGCATTCTGTCCCTGATCATCTCAAGGAGCAGCCGACTGTGTGCATGCCTTGAATTGACATTGTACGAAGCCCTTTGACTGTGGGGAAACCCCTGACATACAGCGGCACTGACTAACTGTGAGGAAACCCCTGGTTTACAGCAGGTCCCCTGAACCTGACTGAGAACTAGATTCCCCTCCCCCACAATCCTACAACTTCGAGACATGACCATGATTGATGCCCATGTGGCTGCATTGAAGTAGCATGTTACCGTGTAGAAATTGCCTTCCTCTTGACTGGTGACTGCTGACGATGTTGACAAGCTGCCTAGCTTTCTGCCTGGACTGCGAGGCAAGGCAGAAATACTGTTGGACTTCAAACATTCAGCCTGAGGGGACAAAGCAGAGAAAGCCTGTGGGCATCCACTGAGGCTCAAAGTGAGTGTGATTGAAGGGAGCTAGGAAGCAAGTCTGAGATGCAGCCTGATCCTGTCCATAAGCAAGGTGCCTGGCATAGCACACAGTGCCCTGGCAACAGCATTCCAATGAGAGGGACCAGTGCTTCTCCCAGCACAAGTGTGCAGAAGTGGACTGTCAGTTGATCAGAGGCATGCCATGTTGATGTGGTGAGGTTAGTGTACTTTGGATGCCATTGTCCCTGGATGTGTTGTGCATTGCAGGCACTGACAGTGGAGAGTGGCCTGACATGTCGGCAGCCTGAATCCAAAACTGGAGTCTGGAGGAAATATGCTGGAGTGATGTGGTACACCCCTCAGACTTTCAGGTTGGGAGGTCTCAGCATCCCGTCTCTATCCGGCAGCTGGGAGCCTGCATGTAATAAAGTGAGATGAGGCAGTGTTGAGTGTGATGAGTGATAATCAATGATTATAGGCCGTTCGCAGCTCACAAGTGAAAATTTCCTCTCAAAGTCCAGGACTTATGTTGGAAAATGCAACCTTTTAGTCTGTCCATTGAAAAGGCCCATTGTGTCATCCCACCTGTTTTTCCCACATTTCTTGTCACAGCCCACATCATTCAGGCCCTGGGAGGACCACATCCATTGAGAAAAAATTAACATCTATTCTTTTTAAAATTAAACGTATAAGAAAATTGTCATGTGTGTGCATTCTTGAATGTATTAGGTGATTACTTGGATAGAGAAGGAGTGTAAGGGTAAGGCAGAAAAGCAGGAAATCAGTGTTAAGAAGTGGTGCTGGTTTGAAGAGCCAGTGCTGACATGATGGGTTGAATGGACTTCTTCAGTACGGCAACATGGGGTCGGTATTAGATGCCCTTCAAACTGATATTGGCCATAGGGCAACTCAACATGCGGCTCTTAGATACAGGATCGTGAGGAGCTCATATGTTTTAGCACCGTATGATGGGACAACCCTGTCTGACCAACTGCTACACTTTGTCCATTCCTGGTATCAGTTTGTAAACCTTCTCTCAACTGGCTCAAATACAGAACAGCTAAAGATGGCAGATTTCCTTCGTGTTAGTGGGCAAAATAGGTTCAAAAACTTTGAATCATAGAAGAGAGTAGCTCTTTAATGTGAGGTTTACTTATTTAACAACTTAAATTCTCCACCAGCCTTGGTGGGATTTGTGTTCACCTATCTGGATCATTACCCCAGGCCGATGGATGGCTAGTCCAGATTGCAACTGTACTGTGCCCATGGGTCTTACGGCTGGGCAGAAATGTAATTTCCTATAACAGGTTTTCCTTTTAGTATAATGGATATTCTGAATGATTTCTGTCTGCTCCAAATCTAAAATCATGGCATACGATGCAGTATTTAATTGATAACTGATCAGATCCGGATTTCGGTGTCCATTATTGATTGGTCAGCTTATTCTGACACAGGTTAAGCAGCTTGGCTATGAGGAAGGGCCATCATTTGAACAGCCTCATTTGTTGCAGCTATGTTAGAGATTGTTCCTCCTCCTTTAATTCCCTGCCTGAAGGTAGGACTAATCCACAGCACCACAATTGCCGCTATTAGTAGGAAAGGAGACAGGTCCCGAAGTCACCTCTGATCAGAAACAAAATTCGTGGCCCCAATCTGACCCACACTGGCCATTCAGCTAACTGAGCCAAGAGGTCCCCATGGAGACCATATCAGGTTTGATTTGATTTGATTAGATTTATCATTCTCACGTGTACCATTTTGTTTTGTGTGCAGTACGGGTAGATCATACCATACAAAGTGTGTTAGGGTAATAGAACAGAGTGAGGAATACAATGTAACAGCTGTAGAGAAGGTGCATAAAGAGTGAGATCAACATTAAATTTAACATTTGGGACCTCCGTTCAGAAGTTTAAAATCAGCGGGGAAGAAGCTGCACTTGAATCTATTGGTTAATGTGTTTAAGCTGTTGCATCTTCTGCCTGACAGAAGAGGTTGGAAGAGATTATAAGAGAGGGGTTGGAAGAGAGGGGTCTTTGATGATGTTGAGGCAGCGAGAAGTGTAATAGGAATCAATGGCTTGTGTGGTGGACTGGGCTGTGTTCACAACTCACAGATCACTCACTGTGTTCACAACTTAGTGTACTCATCGTGTTCCTATCTCACAGTGCACTCACTGTGTTCACAACTCACAGTGTACTCACTGTGCTCACAACTCATAGTGCACTCACTGTGTTCACAACTCACAGTGTACTCACTGTGTTCACAACTTAGTGTACTCATCGTGTTCCTATCTCACAGTATACTCACTGTGCTCACAACTCACAGTGCACTCACTGTTCACAACTCACAGTGCACTCACTGTGTTCACAACTTAGTGTACTCATCGTGTTCATATCTCACAGTGCAATTACTGTGTTCTCAATTCAGTGTACTCACTGTGCTCAGAACTCAGATCACTCACTGAATTCACATCTCACATGTACTCACTGTGTTCACAACTCATAGTGCACTCACTGTGTTCACAACTCACAGTTCACTCACTATGTCCACAACTCACAGTGCACTCACTGTGTTCACAACTCACATGTACTCACTGTGTTCACAGCTCACAGTGCACTCACTGTGTTCACAACTCATAGTGTACTCAGTGTTCACAACTCATAGTGTACTCAGTGTTCACAACTCACAGTTCACTCACTATGTCCACAACTCACAGATCACTCACTGTGTTCATAACTCACAGTGCATTCAGTGTTCACAACTCAGTGTACTCAGTGTTCACAACTCATAGCGCACTCACTGTGTTCACTCACTATGTCCACAACTCACAGTGCACTCACTGTGTTCACAACTCGCATGTACTCACTGTATTCACAGCTGACAGTGTACTCACTGTGTTCACAACTCACAGATCACTCACTGTGTTCACAACTCACATGTACTCACTGTGTTCACAGCTCACAGTGCACTCACTGTGTTCACAACTCACAGTTCATGCACTGTGTTCACAACACACAGATCACTCACTGTGTTCAAAACTCGCTTGCACTCACTGTGTTCACAACTTGGTGCACTCCCTGTGTTCACAACTCAGTGTACTCACCGTGTTCCTATCTCTCAGTGCACTCAGTGTTCACAACTCACAGTTCACTCACTATGTCCATAACTCACAGATCACTCACTGTGTTCATAACTCACATGCACTCACTGTGTTCACAACTCGCATGCACTCAGTGTTCACAACTCGCATGCACTCACTGTGTTCACAACTCACATTGCACTCACTGTGTTCACAACACACAGATCACTCACTGTGTTCAAAACTCACAGTGCACTCACTGTGTTCACAACTCAGTGCACTCACTGTGTTCACAACTCACAATACTCTCACTGTGTTCATAATTCAGTGCACTCACTGTTCACAACTCCCAGTGCACCTACTGTGTTCCCAACTCCCAGTGCACTCACTGTGTTCCCAACTCTCAGTGCACGCACTGTGTTCACAATTCCGTGCACTCACTGTTCACAACTCACAGTTCACTTAGTGTTCACAACTCAGTGCACTCACTGTGTTCACAACTCAGATCGCTCACTGTGTTCACAACTCACAGTGCACTCACTGTGTTCACAACTCACAGTGCACTCACTGTGTTCACAACTCTGATCACTCACTGTGTTCACAACTCAATGCTCTGTGTTCACAATTCAGTGCACTCACTGTTCACAACTCAGTGCACACAGTGTTCACAACACGGTGTACTCACTGTGTTCACAGCTCACTGCACTGACTGTGTTCACAACTCACACTGCACTGACTGTGTTCACAACTCAGTGCATCTACTGTGTTCACAACTCAGTGAACTCACAGATCACTCACTGTGTTCACAACTCACAGATCACTCACTGTGTTCACAACTCAGTGTACTCACTGTGTTCTCAACTCATCACACCCACTCCAGATACTGGCTCCGACCCCACTCCCAGCTCCACACCCACATCAGATCCCAGCTCCCAGCCCTGTCGAGTTTTCACCATCCCTCCAGACCGCCCCCTCACTGAGGATGAACGATCAGTCCTCAGCAAAGGACTCACGTTCATCCCCCTCCGTCCACGCATCAATGAATTTAATACATGCCGTGACGTCGAACAATTCTTCCGTCACCTCCGCCTCCGAGCTTACTTTCACAATCAGGATTCCCGCCCACCTTCCGAGGACCCCTTCGCCCACCTCCAACACACTGCATCCACCTGGACACCCCGCGCTGGCCTACTATCTGCCCTCAACCTCTTCATTTCCAACTGCCGCTGGGACATTAACCGCCTCAACCTGTCTACTCCCCTCCCCCACTCCAACCTCTCACCCTCACAACGCGCAGCCCTCCAATCCCTCTGCTCCAATCCCAACCTCACCATCAGACCAGTGGATAAAGGGGGCGCAGTGGTAGTCTGGCGCACTGACCTCTACACCGCTGAAGCTAAATGCCAACTCGAGGACACCTCTTCCTACTGCCTCCTAGACCATGACCCCACCCCCCCATCACCAAACCATCATCTCCCAGACCATACAGAACCTCATCACCTCAGGAGATCTCCCACCCACAGCTTCCAATCTCAGTCCGGGAACCACGCACTGACCGGTTCTACCTCCTTCCCAAGATCCACAAGCCTGACCACCCTGGCCGACCCATTGTCTCAGCATGCTCCTGCCCCACTGAACTCATCTCTACCTACCTCAACACTGTCCTATCCCCCTAGTCCAGGAACTCCCCACATATGTTCGAGACACCACCCATGCCCTCCACCTCCTCCAAGACTTCCGTTTCCCCGGCCCCCAACGCCTCATCTTCACCATGGATATCCAATCCCTCTACACCTCCATCCACCATGACCAGAGCCTCCAAGCCCTCCGTTTTTTCCTCTCCAGACGTCCCTAACAGTACCCTTCCACCGACACTCTCATTCGTTTGGCCGAACTGGTCCTCGCCCTTAACAATTTCTCCTTTGAATCCTCCCACTTCTTCCAGACCAAAGGGGTAGCCATGGGCACACGTATGGGCCCCAGCTATGCCTGTCTCTTTGTTGGCTACACAGAACAGTTGATCTTCCGTAATTACACTGGCACCACTCCCCACCTCTTCCTCCACTACATTGATGACTGCATTGGCGCCACCTCGTGCTCCCGCGAGGAGGTTGAGCAATTCATCAACTTCACCAACACATTCCACCCTGACCTTAAATTTACCTGGACCATCTCTGACACCTCCCTCCCCTTCCTGGACCTCTCCATCTCCATGAATGATGACCGACTTGACACTGACATTTTTTTACAAACCCACCGACTCCCACAGCTACCTGGATTACACCTCTTTCCACCCTATCTCTTGCAAAAATGCCATCCTGTATTCCCAATTCCTCCGCCTCCACCGTGTCTGCTCCCAGGAGGACCAGTTCCACCATAGAACACACCAGATGCCCTCCTTCTTTAGAGACTGCAATTTCGCTTCCCACATGGTTAAACATGCCCTCCAACGCATCTCGTCCACATCCCGCACCTTCGCCCTCAGACCACATCCCTCCAACCGTAACAAGGACAGAACGCCCCTGGTGCTCACCTTCCACCCTACCAACCTTCACATAAACCAAATTATCCGCTGACATTTCTGCCACCTCCAAAAAGACCCCACCACCAGGGATAGATTTGCCTCCCCACCCCTTCCCGCCTTCCGCAAAGACTGTTCCCTCTGTGACTACCTGGTCAGGTCCACGCCCCCCCCCCACGACCCACCCTCCCATCCTGCCACTTTCCCCTGCCACCGCAGGAACTGTAAAACCTGTGCTCACACCTCCTCCCTCACCTCTATCCAAGGCCCTAAAGGAGCCTTCCACATCCATCAAAGTTTTACCTGCACATCCACTAATATCATTTATTGTATCCATTGCTCCCGAAGCGGTCTCCTCTACATTGGGGAGACTGGATGCCTCCTAGCAGAGCGCTTTAGGGAACATCTCCAGGGCACCCACACCAATCAACCACACCGCCCCGTGGCCCAACATTTCAACTCCCCCTCCCACTCTGCCGAGGACATGGAGGTCCTGGGCCTCCTTCACCACCGCTCCCTCACCACCAGACGCCTGGAGGAAGAACACCTCATCTTCCGCCTCGGAACACTTCAACCCCAGGGCATCAATGTGGACTTCAACAGCTTCCTCATTTCCCCTTCCCCCACCTCATCCTAGTTTCAAACTTCCAGTTCAGCACTCTCCCCATGACTTGTCCGGACTGGTCCAACCTGCCTGTCTTCTTTTCCACCTATCCACTCCACCCTCTCCTTCCTGACCTATCATCTTCCTCTCCTCCCCAACTCACCCATTATGCTCTATGCTACTCTCTCCCCACCCCACCCCCCCCCTAGCTTATCTCTCCATGCTTCCAGCTCACTGCCTTTATTCCTGATGAAGGACTTTTGCCCGAAACGTCAATTTCACTGCACTTTGGATGCTGCCTGAACTGCTGTGCTCTTCCAACACCACTGATCCAGAATCTGGTTTCCAGCATCTGCAGTCATTGTTTTTACCTAGTGTTCTCAACTCAGATCACTCACTGTGTTCACAACTCAGTGTACTCAATGTGTTCACAACTCACAGATCACTCACTGTGTTCACAACTCGCATGTACTCACTGTTCACAACTTGCATGTACTCACTGTGTTCACAACTCAGTGTTCACAACTCACAATGCTCTCACTGTGTTCACAACTCACAGTGCACTCAGTGTTCACAACTCAGTGTACTCAGTGTTCACAGCTCGCAGTGCACTCACTGTGTTCACAACTCAGTGTTCACAACTCACAATTCACTCACTGTGTTCACAACTCTGCACTCACTATGTTCACAACTCACAGTGCACTCAGTGTTCACAGCTCAGTGTACTCAGTGTTCACAGCTCACAGTGCACTCACTGTGTTCACAACTCAGTGTTCACAACTCACAATTCACTCACTGTGTTCACAACTCTGCACGCCCTGTGTTCACAACTCAATGCTGTCACTGTGTTCACAACTCACAGATCACTCACTGTGTTCACAACTCAGTGCACTCACTATGTTCACAACTCACAGTGCACTCACTGTGTTCACAATTCATAGATGACTCACTGTGTTCACAACTTTCTTCTGATCCTGGGCAGTGCAGTTGCTGAACGAAGCTGTGATGCATCAGGATAGAATTGCTGTTGGTACATACACTTTTACACAGCCACGTGGTATCTTTGAATTGTGTCCCCTGAGTTTAAACTCTCCAAACAGGGGAGATGTCTTACCTGCATCTACTCTGTCTATCCCTTTAAGTATTTCATCAGTTTCAATAAAGTCACCACTCATTCTCCAAATCTTTGGAGGATACAGGCCCATTTTGCTCAATCTCTCTCATAGGAACAAGTCTGCAGAATCCTTGTTGGATTCCCTCTATCGTAATTATCCCTTGCCTGAGATGAAGATACCAAAACCACGCAGTACTCCACGTGCAGTCTAAACAAGCTCCTGGACAATTAGGAACATAGGAACAGATGTAGGTCATTCAGTCCCTTCCTGATGGAGGGTTTTTGTCTGAAACATCGACTCTCCTGCCTCCTCGGATGCTGCCTGACCTGCTGTGCTTTTCCAGCACCACACCCTTGACTCCATTCAGCCCCTCAAGCCCACTCTACCATTCAATATGATCATGGCTGATCTGAGGCCGAAAGTCACAGACCTGCCTCTGGCTCATTTCCCGTTAAACCTTTGCTTAACAAAAATATATCTGATTCAGATGTAAGATTAACAACTGAAGAGCGTTAAACGTAAAACTGGACCAGGAGAAAGTGAGGTCTGCAGATGCTGGAGATCAGAGCTGAAAAGGTGTTGCTGGAAAAGCGCAGCAGGTCAGGCAGCATCCAAGAACAGGAAATTCGACGTTTCGGGCATAAGCCCTTCATCAGGAAGGGCTTATGCCCGAAACGTCGAATTTCCTGTTCTTGGATGCTGCCTGACCTGCTGCGCTTTTCCAGCAACACATTTTCAGCATATAACTGGACCATTCAGCCATATATTGCACTGGTAGAGTGCGGCTCTAGGTTAGTTGTTTGTGGAAGAGCATTCCAAGCATTTACCACTCTTGGTGTAAAAATGCTTCCTAACATCTCTCCTGAGCAATCTGGTCTGAATTCTTAGATCCCGTTATTGTAGAATCCCCAAACAGTGGAGATCGTTTAATCTTCATCTACCCTGTTAGATTTCACTTATTTAGTGAAGTAACACTATTATTTTAGTATTTAACTCCTCTTGCGGTAAAGGCTATCGTTCTATTAGCCTTCCCAATAGTTTGTGGCCCTTGCCTGTTAGCCTAGGATTGCATGCTGTGATGGTTTGTGCACTCTGACCATGATTGTTTCCACTGTAGCCTTAATTCTTGCAAAGAACCAATACCTCAATTCCAGCTCTCCAAATGACAGAATTGTTCAAAAGCTGGACATGTTTAAAACAGGACATGCATCAAGTAAAACAGGTATAAACCTGGACCATTCAGCCATGTATTGCATTGGTAGGGTGCGGCTCTAGGTTCGTTGTTTTCTCTGCCTCTTACACTGTTCTCTATTCCCACATTCATCGAATCCATCCGATTAAATCATAGAATCCTTGCAGTGTGGAAACCGGCTTCGGTGCATTACCCAGGGGTAAATATAGGATGATAAGGTCGGAGTCTGGGTGGGTTGCTCTTCGGAGGGTTGGTGTGGACTTGGTGGGCTGAAGGGCCCGTTTACACACTGTAAGGATTCTACGAATGTGGAAATAGAGAACTGTGAATAGAGAATAATCCCCTACATTTGCCCCTGACTCATGCACCTAACCTACACATCCCTGAACACTATCGGCAATTTAGCATGGCCAATTCACCTAACCTGCACATCTTTGGATTGTGGGAGGAAACCAGAGCACCCGGAGGAAACCCACACAGACACAGGGAGAATGTGGCTGAATAGCGGAGGAAAAGTTGGGGGGGTGGTGCCAGTGTAGCTGCGGAAGATGGACTGTTCCACATATCCTACGAAGAGGCAGGCATTGCTGGGACCCATCCGGTTGCCCATGGCAACTCGTTTGGCTTGGAGGAAGTGGGAGGATTGGAAAGAGAAATTGTTTAGGGTGAGGACCAGTTCAGCCAGTTGAAGGAGGGTGTCAGTGGAAGGGTACTAGTTGGTACGGCGGGAAAGGAAGAATGTGCAAACTCCATACAGACCGTCGCCCGAGGCTGGAATCAAACCCAGGTCCCTGGTGGTGTGAGGCAGCAGTGCTAACCACTGAGCCATTGTGCCGCCTTGTGACACAGTGTGGCCTGATCCACCTGGTCTGAAAACAAGCCAGATCTAAAATTCAGTATAGGCTCCATCCTGAGGTGGCTTTGCTTGAGACATGACTGGAACTCTAATTGTAAAAAATAATTAAACTCCAATCCTGGCTGTTATTCAAAAAAATTGCTGGCTGTTCCTGCATTTTGAGAATGAGAGGATCCCAGGTGTGAAGGTGCTGTTGTTAATATGCTGTCTTTAGACCTTTGGGACTGAGGTCTCAGTCAAGCTGACTGTGAGGGAATAAAAACGTCTATTTGTGCAAATGAGTTCCAACTGTTTCAGCCCTGTAGCCTCTTGGAACAAGAGTGTTATATCAACTGAATTGAAACAAAGGACATCTTTTCAGTGTGAATTCGCGTCCACAGGGAACAGAATTAAAACTGCTCCAACTCATTCCAAGCCAGCCCACTGAAAACAATTTTACTTGCTGATTTTGGCCAGGCCTAACTCTCAATAACCTGTTCTCATCATGTCGAAGCTCTAATGCTTTACAGTTCCCTGCTTTCCTCAACACTAGATCATGTGTGCAGACTTCAACATCAGTGAAAAAGAAATTTACTGGGAATACTAGTGTTGGACATTATACTGAAATGATATTATGGTTTTATACCATCAAATTCCAGTCTTTGAGTGATTTCTGATCTGACAAACACTGTAGATATATTTTACTTCGATAGCAGTGCTCTGTTGGAAAAAAGCAGAAAACAAGAAACCACACTTGTTAACACATCAGCAACATGGAGAAACTAGCCACCCCTAATATTGCAATAATAATTACATCTCAGAGGAGTGGGTAGAGTTCACAAAGATACTGGATTAAGAGAACCCAGATAGAGAGGAAAGAAGTTTTAAGTGCAGTAACTTATTTTCCTCATTTTCTGCATGAGTGCATGTATTGGATGATCATGGATACATTGTGAAATGTGTGCATTGTACATTTTCTGTCACAAGAGATCATTCCCAATGGCCAGAGTTAAATGTTCAAACTGCAACGTGCAAAGGGACATTCTTGGCTGTTTGAGTTTCCCTTTTGGCAGCCATTTTGCAATGCTCCAACCATACGATGATCCACTTTTACTGGGGACTGTAATGTTCCAATGACCTGGAACATTGCCGGTCATTGATGGGGTATGGTTTCAAATTAATCCCAGTTTATCACAATCAAATCCTTTATTCTCCTATAGCTATGAAATAGCTACTGACTAGTTCCAACAGGGTGTGAGCTCATTACATTGCAGTTAACCCATAACTTAATTTATAGTAAATTGCCACTCAGTGAAAGCAAGGTCATGCGAATAGCTGACATAGGAATAGAAATGTTGCTTCGATGTAATAAGGGTGTTTTTCATTGAGTGAAACCGGGGTATATTGTTAGTATGTAGCTGAAGGCAGCCTGTTCAACACCCCAGCTGTGATATGTCATGTATGGCGTGCTTGATACACTCAACAGGTGGCTTAAGTAGAAAACTATTCTATTTCCTAACAATGCAATCTGTGCAAAATATCAAAAAAGCTACTCATTGACTGAACCCTCAATCTAAGGAAAATCTTTTTGAATACAATTGGCTGTTTTCTAATAATACCAGGGCTGCTTCTGCCTCAGAATGGTTCCTATATGTTTAGATCTGTGGAAATGTCCTGACTACTATGCATAGCCTGAGAATCTGTTGAACAATGTTTAATTATTGCCAATACCTTGTTAAGCTTGCCTGTATTCTGTGTCCCTCTGGTAAATCTGACTCTTGAAAATGTGTTGCTGGTTAAAGCACAGCAGGTCAGGCAGCATCCAAGGAATAGGAAATTCGACGTTTCGGGCATAAGCCCTTCATCAGGAATGAGGAGAGGGTGCCAGGCAGGTTAAGATAAAAGGTAGGGAGGAGGGACTTGGGGGAGGGGCGATGGAGATGTGATAGGTGGAAGGAGGTCAAGGTGAGGGTGATAGGCCGGAGTGGGGTGGGGGCGGAGAGGTTAGGAAGAAGATTGCAGGTTAGGAGGGCGGTGCTGAGTTGAGGGAACCGACTGAGACAAGGTGGGGGGAGGGGAAATGAGGAAACTGGAGAAATCCGAGTTCATCCCTTGTGGTTGGAGGGTTCCCAGGCGGAAGATGAGGCGTTCTTCCTCCAACCGTCGTGTTGTTATGTTTTGCCGGTGGAGGAGTCCAAGGACCTGCATGTCCTCGGTGGAGCGGGAGGGAGAGTTAAAGTGTTGAGCCACGGGGTGGTTGGGTTGGTTGGTCCGGGCGTCCCTGAGGTGTTCTCTGAAGCGTTCCGCAAGTAAGCGGCCTGTCTCCCCAATGTAGAGGAGGCCACATCGGGTGCAGCGGATGCAATAGATGATGTGTGTGGAGGTACAGGTGAACTTGTGGCGGATATGGAAGGATCCCTTGGGGCCTTGGAGGGATGTGAGGGAGGAGGTGTGGGCGCAAGTTTTACATTTCCTGCGGTTGCAGGGGAAGGTGCCGGGAGTGGAGGTTGGGTTAGTGGGGGGTGTGGACCTGACGAGGGAGTCACGAAGGGAGTGGTCTTTGCGGAACGCTGATAGGGGAGGGGAGGGAAATATATCCCTGGTGGTGGGGTCCGTTTGGAGGTGGCGGAAATGACGGCGGATGATACGCTGTATACGGAGGTTGGTGGGGTGATAGGTAAGAACCAGTGGGGTTCTGTCTTGGTGGCGGTTGGAGGGGCGGGACTCAAGGGTGGAGGAGCGGGAAGTGGAGGAGATGTGGTGGAGGGCATCGTCAATCACGTTTGGGGGGAATCTGCGGTCCTTGAAGAAGGAGGCCATCTGGGCTGTGCGGTGTTGGAACTGGTCCTCCTGGGAGCAGATGCGGCGGAGACGAAGGAATTGGGAATATGGGATGGAGCGGTATAAAGGTCGGTGCGCCAAACTACTACCGCACCTCCCTTGTCTGCCGGTTTGATGGTGAGGTTGGGATTGGAGCGGAGGGAGTGGAGGGCTGCACGTTCTGAGGGTGAGAGGTTGGAGTGGGTAAGAGGGGTGGACAGGTTGAGTCGGTTAATGTCGCGGCGGCAGTTGGCTATAAATAGATCGAGGGTGGGTAAGAGGCCAGCACGGGGTGTCCAGGTGGATGGGGTATAAACAGATCGAGGGCGGGTAAGAGGCCAGCACGGGGTGTATAAACAGATCGAGGGCGGGTAAGAGGCCAGCACGGGGTGCATAAACAGATCGAGGGCGGTTAAGAGGCCAGCACGGGATGTATAAACAGACAAGGGAGGCGTGGTAGTAGTTTGGCGCACCGACCTTTATACCGCTGAGGCCAAACGCCAGCTCGCGGACACCTCCTCTTATCGTCCTCTCGACCACGACCCCACCTCCCACCACCAAACCATCATCTCCCAGACCATCCATAACCTCATCACCTCAGGGGATCTCCCATCCACCGCCTCCAACCTCATAGTCCCACAACCCCGCACCGCCCGTTTCTACCTCCTGCCCAAAATCCACAAACCTGCCTGCCCCGGCCGACCCATTGTCTCAGCCTGCTCCTGCCCCACCGAACTCATCTCCGTATACCTTGACACAGTTCCGTCCCCTTTAGTCCAAGAACTCCCCACCTACGTTCGGGACATCACCCACGCCCTCCACCTCCTCCAGGATTTTCGCTTCCCCGGTCCCCAACGCCTTATTTTCACGATGGACATCCAGTCCCTGTACACCTCCATCCCCCATCACGAAGGACTCAAAGCCCTCCGCTTCTTCCTTTCCCGCCGCACCAACCAGTACCCTTCCACTGACACCCTCCTTCGACTGACTGAACTGGTCCTCACCCTGAATAACTTCTCTTTTCAATCCTCCCACTTCCTCCAAACTAAAGGAGTTGCCATGGGCACCCGCATGGGCCCCAGCTATGCCTGTCTCTTCGTAGGATATGTGGAACAGTCCATCTTCCGCAACTACACTGGCACCACCCCCCACCTTTTCCTCCTCTACATCAATGACTGTATCGGCGCTGCCTCGTGCTCCCACAAGGAGGTTGAACAGTTCATCAACTTTACTAACACCTTCCATCCTGACCTCAAATTCACCTGGACTGTCTCAGACTCCTCCCTCCCCTTCCTAGAACTTTCCATGTCTATCTCAGGCGACCGACTCAACACAGACATCTACTATAAACCGACTGACTCCCACAGCTATCTGGACTACACCTCCTCCCACCCTGCCCCCTGTAAAAACTCCATCCCATATTCCCAATTCCTTCGTCTCCGCCGCATCTGCTCCCAGGAGGACCAGTTCCAATACCGCACAGCCCAGATGGCCTCCTTCTTCAAGGACCGCAGATTCCCCCCAAACGTGATCGACGATGCCCTCCACCGCATCTCCTCCACTTCCCACTCCTCCGCCCTTGAGCCCCGCCCCTCCAACCGCCACCAAGACAGAACCCCACTGGTTCTTACCTATCACCCCACCAACCTCCGTATACAGCGTATCATCCGCCGTCATTTCCGCCACCTCCAAACGGACCCCACCACCAGGGATATATTTCCCTCCCCTCCCCTATCAGCGTTCCGCAAAGACCACTCCCTTCGTGACTCCCTCGTCAGGTCCACACCCCCCACTAACCCAACCTCCACTCCCGGCACCTTCCCCTGCAACCGCAGGAAATGTAAAACTTGCGCCCACACCTCCTCCCTCACATCCCTCCAAGGCCCCAAGGGATCCTTCCATATCCGCCACAAGTTCACCTGTACCTCCACACACATCATCTATTGCATCCGCTGCACCCGATGTGGCCGCCTCTACATTGGGGAGACAGGCCGCTTACTTGCGGAACGCTTCAGAGAACACCTCAGGGACGCCTGGACCAACCAACCCAACCACCCCGTGGCTCAACACTTTAACTCTCCCTCCCACTCCACCGAGGACATGCAGGTCCTTGGACTCCTCCACCGGCAGAACATAACAACACGACGGTTGGAGGAAGAATGCCTCATCTCCTGCCTGGGAACCCTCCAACCACAAGGGATGAACTCGGATTTCTCCAGTTTCCTCATTCCCCCTCCCCCCACCTTGTCTCAGTCGGTTCCCTCAACTCAGCACCGCCCTCCTAACCTGCAATCTTCTTCCTAACCTCTCCGCCCCCACCCCACTCCGGCCTATCACCCTCACCTTGACCTCCTTCCACCTATCACATCTCCATCGCCCCTCCCCCAAGTCCCTCCTCCCTACCTTTTATCTTAACCTGCCTGGCACCCTCTCCTCATTCCTGATGAAGGGCTTATGCCCGAAACATCGAATTTCCTATTCCTTGGATGCTGCCTGACCTGCTGTGCTTTAACCAGCAACACATTTTCAACTGTGATCTCCAGCATCTGCAGACCTCATTTTTTACCCTAAATCTGACTCTTCACAAGATTATTGTTTTTATTCAGTTCAAAGATGTTGTAATACTCAGGAGTTTTAAAGAGCATTATCTTATATGATAATGTTAATCTCACTTAAAAAAAATGCCAATGAAGCGATTGAGGTAATTGTGATGTATAGATCTTGTCTCATCAAACATTGTGCAGTTTTCCTGAAGAGTCACAATTCAAAGTGAAAAATGATGTATTATGCCTTCAACAAGAGTTACTGCTGCTGAAAGGAAATATATTTAAAGAATTCAATCTGCGGACTCTCATGAACATCTCCAAGGTTTCAGTTTAGTCAAATGCTGATCTGTTGTTTCCGCTGCTGGTATTGGTGAGAGGTGAAGCAATGAGGAGTTGGTGCCAGAAAACTCGATGTACTTTAGCAGGTGGCAGGACGTGTTATGATTACAAATTTTGATAAAAGCCCTTTGTTTCCCAGTGTCTGCAGTGTGGTTAGACACTAACAAAATCATGCCTGAACAAAACCAGTTATTGCTCAGAGGGTGAGAGAGTAATTAAAATCCTCGGTTTTCCTGTCGCAAAGCATTCAATAAAGATCAATCTGTGTAAAAGAGTATATATCGGCCTTTGATTCTGATGAGTATTTGCACTCTTCATTTCATTTTAGTTCAGAATTAAGGATTGAACTTCAAAGAAAGGCATTATTAGTTGAAAATATGCAGAGTTTATTACAAAATTCCAGTGGCTATGATACAGTCTTAATCCTTCAGTAAGAAGGTTTCACACACCAGTTTTCCATTTGGCATTTGACCTAACTAACAATCTTGAGCCGAGACAAAAGGCTTCAATCATTCTGTACAGTGCCCCAAATCTCAGCTTGCCGATCCTGGTTATAGTTATAGTTTTTAAATCTTCCTATCATTCCCTTTTTTTTATCTTTCCATCCTTGCCCAATGTCTCATCAAATTGATAGGGTTCACCAAAAGTAACAGCAGCTTACATCCTCAAATGCAGAGTTTTCCTTCAAGGGAGCACCTGCAGATGTCTGTTCAGTGGCTAACACTTGTACCTCGGAGCTAAATGCTTGTGGACTTAAGTTTAACCTCAGACAGTTTTTTTACACATAGCCTACGCACTGCAGTGGAGCACTGCATTGAATGTGTTATCTATCGGAAGAAACCAAAAAAAAAGGCCCTGTCAGACTTCTCGATAAGTGTAACAGATCCAGTGGAAATGTTCAGCAAAGTATTGGAGTTCTTTCCAATAATGGGCTAATATTTATCCCTTAGCCAACATTACT
Source organism: Hemiscyllium ocellatum (assembly GCF_020745735.1). Taxonomy (NCBI): domain Eukaryota; kingdom Metazoa; phylum Chordata; class Chondrichthyes; order Orectolobiformes; family Hemiscylliidae; genus Hemiscyllium; species Hemiscyllium ocellatum. Next base: position 94,517,039 of record NC_083407.1, on the reverse strand, counting down.
AGCTAATAACAAATTATCTGGTTGTTACCTCATTATGATATGATGTGGAGGTGCAGGTGTTGGACTAGGTGGACAAAGTTAAAAATCACACAACACCAGGTTATAGTCCAACAGGTTTACCATAGACTCCCTACAGTGTGGAAACAGGCCCTTTGGCCCACCAAGTCCACACTGACCCTCTGAAGAGTAATGCACCCAGATCCATTCCCCTACATTTACCCCTGGCTAATGCACTGAACACTATGGGCAATTTAACATGGCCAATTCGCTTAACCAGCACATCTTTGGATTGTGGAAGGAAACCAGAGCACCAGAAGGAAACCCACACAGACACGGGGAGAATGTGACAACTCCACACAGACAGCTGCTCGAGGGTTCAGAGCGCTGCTCCTTCATCAGGTAGTTGTGGAACAAGATCATAAGACTCTGATCCTATTCCACAGCTACCTGTTGAAAGAGATGTGCTCTGAAAGCTAGTACTTCCAAATAAACCTGTTGGACTGTATCCTGGTGTTGTGTGATTTTTAACTCATTATAATAGTTGGGGGAGGGGTGGCTTTGATTACAACAGGAGGCTGCCATGTTTGCTAAATTACGACTATGACTGCGCACAGACCACCAATCCAAAGCCTGGGGATAATATAAAACCTTGAAGAACTGGGGACCATGAAGATGATAGTATAGAACTTCAGAAGACGCAGTCTGATGGAAAGGGCAGACAAGAGGCAGATGGGATTTAATACAAAAATAATGAAGCAAGCCAATTTGAAATGAAGAATTAGATGCAAGTAGGATGCAGGAACAGAAAAATTAGGATGTATATAGGCAGAACTCATTGAAAGTGATGCACCATGTTAACAGACTAGGGATTAAAGCCTACTGTTGTAACTTAAGGAATTAAAATAAAAAGGCAAGGAAGTGTAAAATATTGGCTTAACCTCAACTGAACTACTGTATCTTTTTCTGGGCATTACCTTTAAGGATTGATGGTGTTAGAGAGGAAAAGACTCATGAGAATGTTCCTAAGGATAGGAAACATCAGGTAGTCAGATTGCAGAAATTGGGACTGTTTTCCTGGGAAAGGAGATTTGACAGAGCTTTCCAAAACCATGAGACATCTGGACAGAGTAGATAGGGAGGAAACATTGCCATCAATGGAAGGCTCCAGAACTAGAGGGCACAGTCTAAAAGTAATCGGCAAACGATGCAAAAGCCAAACAAGGAAAAAACATTTTTAGCAAGTATTAAAAGTCAGGAATGCACTGCCTGGGAATGTGGTGCAGGCAGGTTCAATCCAGGCATTTTAGAGGGTATGAGTTATTATCTGAAGATGGAAAAGAAAAAGAAGAATATGCAGGGATTATGGAGAGAAGGTGAGTGTGTGGCTCTGGGTGAATTGCTCCTTCAGAGAGCCAACAGAGATACATCACGCCAAATGGCATCTTTCTGTCACGTAACCATACTAGAAATCTATGACTTTGTGTAAACACTACTAAACTGAACAGGGAATAGGGTTGTGTGTAAGGTGCTGTCTCTTGCCTCAATGCAGGTTAATAAAGTAAAGTCAATACTGCAACGTGTTGACATTTCTTTGGGAAGACTGTACAGGTATTATTCGCAATGATAACATAACCTCTTGCTGATCACTTACATACATGCTGCATCCTTAATGACTGCACATCATCACACTGACACGCAGGAGTGACAGCTCTGAGGAAGTATTCTGTGCAAATTCTAATTTGGCATGGTGCCAAACGTGCCCAGTTTTTAATATGAGCGTGGCACTTTATTCCATTCCTGAGGTTGGCTGACAGGTACGCTTGAGGATGTCTGGTAAGTGTTCAACATCCCAGCCTGAGTATTTGCTGAAGGTCACCAGTTTATGTCAAGTTGGGTAGGTCAAGTTGGTTTATGTAGAACCGTATCACAGAACAGAAGGAGACCATTTGGCTCATCATGTCTCCAATGGCTCTTTCCAAGCGCAATCCCGTTGGTCCCATTTTTCTGCATTTTTATTTCTCCTCCAAGTAATTATTCAATTCCTTTTTTTGTTAATATATTTATTAGCAAGAAATTTTTTTTTAACTTTACAAAAATATAAAGTTTTTGAAAATATAACAAATAACAAATACTAGTATAATAAAAAAACGCAAATTACAATAAAACTACTGTCTACTAACTACTGACCTCCTCTATAATACAAAACAAAACCTAACACTGTGCAAAACAACACCAATAAATAAGTGACTAATAAAAACAAAAGAACACTCAAGAACATAAAAAGTAGCAATGCTCGGTACAAAGTCACCAAACAAAAGAATGGGAGCGTTGTATGTATACCTGCATTAACTCAGGAGTCCCCCCTTCAGGGCCCAGGGCTCATCAAACCTAACCGTCCTGGTCAAACGAACGCCCTAGTTAAGATAGCAGACAGATCTGTGTCCAAATAACTCAAAAAGGGCTGCAGGATAGATCAGTTGACTCCTTAGAAGTGTATAAAGGAACTAGGAGGTATACTTAAGAGGGAAATCAGGAGGGAAAAAAAAGTGACATGAGATGGCTTTGGCAAATAGAATTAAGGAGAATCCAAAAGATTTTTACAAATACGTTAAGGACAAAAGGGTAACTAGGGAGAGAATAGGGCCCCTCAAAGATCAGCAAGGCGGCCTTTATGTGGAGTCACAGAAAATGGGGGAGATACTAAATGAGTATTTTGCATCAGTATTTACTGGAAAAGGCTTTGGAAGATATAGACTGCAGGGAAATAGGTGGTGACATCTTGCAAAATGTCCAGATTACAGAGGAGGAAGTGCTGGAAGTCTTGAAACAGGTAAAGGTGGATAAATCCCCAGGACCTGATCAGGTGTACCCTAGAACTCTGTGGGAAGCTAGAGAAGTGATTTCTGGGCCTCTTGCTGAGTTATTTGTATCATCGATAGTCACAGGTGAGGTGCCGGAAGACTGGAGGTTGGCTAACGTGGTGTCACTGTTTAAGGAGGGTGGTAAGACAAGCCAGGGAACTATAGAGCAGTGAGCCTGACGTCGGTGGTGGGCAAGTTGTTGGAGAGAATCCTGAGGGACAGGATGTACATGTATTTGGAAAGGTAAGGACTGATTAGAGATAGTCAACATGGCTTTGTGTGTGGGAAATCATGTCTCACAAACTTGATTGAGTTTTTTGATGAAGTAACAAAGAAGATTGATGAGGGCAGAGCAGTAGATGTGATCTATATGGACTTCAGTAAGGCGTTTGACAAGGTTCCCCATGGGAGACTGGTGAGCAAGGTTAGATCTCACGGAATACAGGGAGAACTGGCTGAAAGGTAGAAGACAGAGGGTGGTGGTGGAAGGTTGATTTTCAGACTGGAGGCCTGTGACCAGTGGAGTGCCACAAGGATCGGTGCTGGGCCCTCTACTTTTTGTCATTCATATAAATGATTTGGATGCGAGCATAAGAGGTACAGTTAGTAAGTTTGCAGATGACACCAAAATTGGAGGTGTAGTGGACAGCAAAGAGGGTTACCTCAGATTACAACAGGATCTTGACCAGATGGGCCAATAGACTGAGAAGGGGCAGATGGAGTTTAATTAAGATGAATGCGAGGTGCTGCATTTTGAGAAAGCAAATCTTAGCAGGACTTATACACTTAATGGTAAGGTCCGAGGGAGTGTTGCTGAACAAAGAGACCTTGGAGTGCAGGTTCATAGCTCCTTGAAAATGGAGTTGCAGGTAGATAGGATAGTGAAGAAGGCGTTTGGTATGCTTTCCTTTATTGGTCAGAGTATTGAGTACAGGAGTTGGGAGGTCATGTTGCGACTGAGCAGGACATTGATTAGGTCACTGTTGGAATATTGCGTGCAATTCTGGTCTCCTTCTGATCGGAACAATGTTGTGAAACTTGAAAGGGTTCAGAAAAGATTTACAAGGATGTTGCCAGGGTTGGTGGATTTGAGCTACAGGGAGAGGCTGAACAGGCTGGGGCTGTTTTCCCTGGAGCGTCGGAGGTTGAGAGGTGACCTTATAGAGGTTTACAAAATTATGAGGGGCATGGATAGGGTAAGTAGACACAGTTTTTTTTCCTGGGGTTGGGGAGTCCAGAACTAGAGGGCATAGGTTTAGGGTGAGAGGGGAAAGATATAAAAGAGACCTATGGGGCATTTTTTTCACACAGAGGATGGTATGTGTATGGAATGAGCTGCCAGAGGAAGTGATGGAGGCTGGTACACTAGCAATATTTAAGAGGCATCTGGATGGGTGTATGAATAGGAAGGGTTTGGACGGATATGGGCCAGCTGCTGGCAGTGGGACTAGATTGGGTTGGGATATCTGGTCAGCTTGGACAGGTTGGACTGAAGGATCTGTTTCCATGCTGTACATCTCTATGACTGTATGTCCTCTAAAAAAATGGTCTGTTGTGTGGTGCACCATGTCTGTAAAAAAGTCCAAGGGAATGTGCTCCATAATTAATTTCTGCCATCCCAGCAAGCCCTGCGGGTTCTCAGACACCCAGTTCATCAGAATATTCTTCTGTCCACAATATGCAAGAATATTAAATAGTTTCTTCCCATGCCCATCTAAAGATAATAAATTTACTAGACATAGGAAGAGAGATATCGTGTCTACTTTAACTTCGGTCCTCAATACCCTCCCTATCTCTCCCGCCACAGCACTCCAATAAAGACAGAGCCTGTGGCATGTCCAGAAGCATTGGGTAAAAGTACCTACATTTATTTTACATTTGGGGCACACTGAAGGTGCCCTTTTTTAAACTTCACCAGACGGTCTGGTGCCAGATGAGCCCTGTGCAGAAGTTTTAACTGCGTAGTGCATGTCCTATTACAGATTGAGATCTTTCACACGTTCTCACAAGTATCAAAAGAGATCTCCGCTCCTAGCTCTTGCTCCCAAACCTCGCATAACCGGTTAATATCCTGCCAGGCCCTGCCACCCAGCAGGCGATAGAAGGCACTGACCGAGTGGGTGCTTGTGGAACGTAGCAACAACCTCTCAGTATCGGGCTTATAAGGGCTTAGTGAGAAGTGTAATCTTCTTCTGGATGAAATCCCTAACCTGAAAAAAAAACAGAAAAGATCTCTGCTGGGCAACCCATATTTGCTGCTCAGTTGCTCAAAAGACATCATAACCTCCCCCTCAAACAAGTTTCCCAAAACTGGAAGCTCCTCTCACTGGCAATAATTTGAACCCTGAGTCCACCATCCCTGTTTGGAACCCCAGCTTACCAACTATGGGACTAAGTGGCGAAGTCTTGGATAAACAACCCTCACTCTGACTCCTCGCCCTCCATGCGTTGACCGTACTAATGACAATGGGGTTCTGGCAGTGATCCATAACTGTCCTCATCTTATCCGTGAACAATAGATTAATAAGAGGACACTTTGCCTGGGAGGTCTCGATATCCAGCCATATTGAGTTCAGATCGTTACTTGCCCAATCGCACACAAAGGACAGCAGAGAACTCAATTGATACCTCCTGATGTCTGGGAAATCAACTCCTCCCCATTCTTGAGGCAACGGCAATTTTTAGTAAGTTTGATGAGGGGTCCATGATGCGAGGTGAAGGAAATAAACCAACCCATAAACTCCGCAGCGTTGACCTGGGAAACATTGTAGGGAGCATACGCATGGGATAAAGCAAACAAGGAAGGACATTCATCTTAATGAGGGCTATTCAGCCCAGCCATGAAATTGGAACAGCCTCCCATCTCTAAGATCCCGCCCAATATTGTTGAGCAAGTGAGCAAAGTTAGTCTGAAATAACTGATCAAGCATAGGGGTAATACAATGCCTAGGTATCGGAAACCCGCCTGTGACCACTTACATGGGAACTTAGGGCCACCTTCAACCTGACACTTCCTTGAGGTTCCCCAAACGCATAGCCTCCGATTTTGATTAGATTACTTACAGTGTGGAAGCAGGCCCTTCAGCCTAACAAGTCCACACCAACCCTCCGAAGAGCAACCCACCCGGACCCATTCTCCTACACCTAACACTACAGGCAATTTAGCATGGCCAATTCACCTAACCTGCACATCTTTTGGACTGTGGGAGGAAACTGGAGCACCCAGAGGAAACCCACACAGACATGGGGAAATTGTGCAAACTCCAACAGACAGTCACCCAAAGTGGGAATTGAACCCAGGTCTCTGACACTGTGAGGTAACAGTGCTAACCACTGTGCCATTGTGCCGCTTTGTGAAGTTGATCTTTAGATCTTGAAATAGCCCCAAATGAATTAATACGTTGGGGTAAGAAGGTGATCAGGTTTGATGAAAACAGAAAGACATCGTCTGCATACAGTGTAATCTTGTGTGCCCTCAATCCCACTTGTGGAGCGGTTATGTGGATGTTCTGACAAATGGCCTCTGCCAGCGGCTCTGTCACCAATGTAAACAACAACGGTGAGAGGGGGCAGCCATGACAACTACCCCGACCAATCCTAAAGTTCCCAGACTTCACCCTATTGGTGATGACCGTGGCCAGAGGGTGGCGATATAAAACCTCCACCCACCGAGCAAAGACCCCACCCAACCCAAACCGCTCTAAGACATAAAAGAGATAAGGCCATTCCACCCGGTCAAATGCTTTCTCTGCATCTAAGGAAACCCCCAACCCCTGAATTGATCATTACTGACATGCTTGGACCATATTCAGCAACAAAATTCTTAGCTTTATCCTAGAGTCAAATGAATAAACTGAGTCCTCATGGCTGAAATGGAGCACTGCAGAGTACCTCATGGAGTACTGGATACCTAGGTTCCTCAGCCTATTTTTAACTTCATCGAAGGACTTCCTCTTTCGAATGACAGCTGCCGAGAAATCCTGGAAAAAACATGATTTTTGACCCCTTGTGCAGCAGTGCCTGTGGATCTTTTCCCAGTGATCTGGAGGCTTCCATCACTTTTTGCTTGTCCTTGTATACGTTGGAAGTGCACTAGGGCTGGGCGGGGTCCCTGTACCGGTCCAGAGCTGTGCACTGTGACCCGATAGGCCCTTCCAATCTGCAGCCGGCTGAACTCAATTTGAAGGCCCGGGGACTGCGGCAGCCAGTTATCAGAGAAGCTGACTGGCTGCTCACCTTCTTCACCTTCTGGGAGACCAACAATCCGAAGATTCGTCCTCCAACCTCGATTTTTGAGGTCATCGACTTGGTCTCGGAAGGCCCGCACTTCCTGCTCCAGAACCTGGATTTGACCAGATGAGAACTCGACCATCCACCTCCTCTATTCGCTCCCCATTTTTCTCATGTCACCTCAGGTTCTTTTGCCAATCACCTTAAATCTGACGGTCTACTGTCTGACACTTCACCCATTGGAACCAATCTAACTAGTGAGAATCACAAGGTTCTTCAGAAAAAAAAGAACACCCCCCCACCCATAACCACAACCACATTGCCATTGCACAAAGTGCAATTTAACCACCAACCTGACAGTTGGATGACTCAATCCTGTTCCACCCCTGCAACTCCACCGAACAATTCCTTATGTCCCCCTTCCCCACACTGGACCTTTCCATGCAATTGCAGAAACTGTAACACTTCTGTTTACCTCCTCCCTCTCACTGTCCAAGGCCAGACCCATTTTCCAGGTTAATCAGCGACTTGCTTGTAATTCTTTTAATCTAGTCTACTATATTCACTGCTCACAATGCCATGTCCTCTACACTGGCAAGAACTAATGCAGACTGGGTGACTGCTTTGCAGGAAGCCCTCACTCTGTCAGTAACCATGACCCAGTCTTCCAGTTGCCTGCCATTTCAATAAGCCACCTTGCTGCCATTCTAACTTTTCCATCCTGAGGCTACTGCAGTATTCAAGTGACGTTCAATGTCATTTGGAGGAACAACACCTCACTTTCCCCTTAGGAACTTTAAAACCTTCACAACTTAATAACAGCTTCAATAATTTCAGTGCATGAACAGACTACATTCTTTGATTACATTCCACTCTGCCAATGTTTCGTTTCCTCAGATTGCTGTCAGCTGAACTCTATTATTTCCTCCTATTCACACCAGTCATTAACACCCAGTTGCTCTTTTACTACTATTAGCATTCAGTTTGTCATTTGCCCTGGCATCCTCACCTTCTGTTCCAGTCACTCCTCACCCCCTCTTGGGAACATCATAAAAAAAACATTATTTTGCAGCATCCTTCATTCCTGAAGATGAGACACTGGAATCAAACATTAAGTTATTGCTCTGCCCACAGATGCTGCAGCACTTTCTGTTTTCATTTCAGATCTCATGTATCCTCAGTATTTTGCTTTTATTATCAATCCAGGAATTATTTTCTATATTCCCAAAGCCCTAGAAATGCCAAGAATCTCACAGTGTACTGACATTCATATTGGTTTTAGCCCAGTTTTGCTTGGAAAAAAAGTTCAACTCTTCAACTATGCTTGTGATTTTAATCTTTGTACTCACAACCCAATGATTTTGGGGGGAGAAAATTTGTCAAATATTTATAATCTCTAAACACATTAGTTTGAGTTTAATCAAACATTACAGATCTTTTTTCTCATTAATGTACCTTTCTTATTTATTTACTTATGAGACAATCTTGTGAGGAGAAAAATTTGTCAACTGTTTACAATCTCTAGGCATAATAGTTTGAGACTAATCAAGCATCACAGATCTTTTTTTGCTCATAAATGTACCTTTCTTGTTTATTTATTTATGAGATGTAGATGTTATAGTTGTTTGATAAGTTAATGGTTTCGAAGAAATTAATATTCATGTTACATTGAGCTCTCCTCAATCTGACAGCTAGAGGCAGTTGAGTACTGGAAGGGAACAGATGTGTTATGCACAACTCCTGAGAGTCCATAATACATATACCTAGCAAGTTAATGGGAACTATTACTATTGCTATCCCACAATAAAGTATCTTGTCATGTAACAGAACTGAACATTAAAACAATAGAAAAACCTCACAGTGAAGAGACACCTTGTAAGGAATTAGAATTGAAATGCTTGAAAATGGTAACTAGTTACAGAACAGCTAGTAAGTAGAGTTTAAAGTTTTATTAAATAATTTAATATGGTTTTACAGCAATACATTTTTACAAGAGTGAACAAGCTCTGTGGTAAAATAGCCTTAAAACAGCATTAATGAAGGCAAAGATGCAAACTTGAATACAAAATATACAATGAATCGGTTTCAGCACTGTGGGACAATAAGACCTCACAGGCACAGACAATGCCCTGTCATGACAAAGGAATTCCAAATTTGTAAATTCAAAGTTCACTTCCACAGCATACACAGGTGAAAACACCAGATGCCTATCTGCACAAAGATAATGTAGTACAACTTCCGTCTTTAGGTAAGTCGTGTTCAAAAAGAAAATTGGTGATCTTAATGATTCACAGAACATATTTGTCATCTTGGAGGAAGTAAGGACTGCAGATTCTGGAGATCAGAGTCAGAAAGTGTGGTGATGCAAAAGCATAACTGGTCAGGCAGCATCCAAGGAACAGGAGAGTCGACGTTTTGGGCATAAGCCCTTCATTGGGAATATTTGCCATCTTGTAAATTTTAAACACAATTCAAGTGCAAGTGTCACTGTCCCATCTAAAAATGTCAGACAGTCTGTAGAATATGAGCCTGTGGAGCAGATCAAATTGCTATAAAGAGCATAGGTATTTACAAGTTATACTGCAACACAAGCCGTATAAGAGAGTCAACAATGTTTATGGAATTCACAATCACAATTCACATTTGAGCTAGCAGGCACGTCTTGGCTTCAACTTCATTTTGAGGGCAGAAAGAGTCCCACAATTTCCAAAGGTCAAGCTAGCCCAGAAACAAAGTTTTAAAATAAAAAATATTACCTGAAGCAATGAGATTCCAGTGTTTCCTTTCGGAACTCATCAGCAGTGAATTACTTCATTGTCAAAAAATAGAATACTCACTCTATCAGTTCAAAGCCTTAACCTTCTGTGATGAACATAATGGGCAATCATTATGCAAGTCAAACAAGCTGTTAACAGTAGTGAGGAGGCTACAGGAGAGGTACTGTTCATGAGCAACAAATGGCACAGTGACATGAAACATGCAATGAGTTCTGAAGTTTGCTGACTCTCATTGTACCTCTTCATTACCTGCATTCACCAGTTGATTTATACATTGATAACAATATGTGTTGTAAACACACCATTAATTTTTCCACAAGATTTGAGCCCTTATTTCATGTGCTTGTGCACTAGCTAAGGGAGGATTTACAAATCCTGTGATGTTTCCCTTCTGACTTTGACAGCCATTGGCACTTTATTTTTACTTCCTGTCCATCATGGGAACCAGCCCCAGACAGACCAGCACAAGACCCTATGCCTGTGAAATTCTATATCCCATAAAGGACAAAATCTGCATTAGTCGTAGAATCTGAAATCCACCAAATTCATGAGAACATAACACACACTTACACTACTGCAGCAATGTAAAAGTTGATGTCAAAGGACTCCTCAGCTTTTTTCAATTTGATTTGATTCCCTACAGTGTGGAAACAGGCCCTTCGTCCCAACAAGTCCACACCGACCCTCCAAAGAATAACCCACCCAGACACATTTCCCCCTGACTAATGCACCTACCACTATGTGCACTTTAGTGTGGCCAATTCACCTGACCTGCACATCTTTGGACTGTGGGAGGAAACCCAAGCAGACACAGGGAGAATGTATAAACTCCTCACAGACAGTCAGTTGCCTGAGGATGGAATTGAACCCACGTCCCTGGTGCTGTGAGGCAGTAGAACTAACCACTGAGCCACTGTACCACCCATTTCTTTCTCTGCCGTCTCTATTTTCCTATCAACTAATGACACACAATCTGCTGTTTGTGTGGGTATTTGATACAGATAAGGCTGGAGAATATTAATGCCCTGATCTTTATCCAGGTCTTGAGAAGACCATAACTCTGGAGCCCTGTAGTCTAGTCTAAAAGAGAGCTTTTGTTGGACTAAGAAGCTGAATGTGAAATATCAAAGCTTTTGACTGTAGCTACAGGCGGTTGGATAATTTGATGGAGTCTCCATAAGTTCTAATGACCCCACACAGTCCCAATGGAAATAATTTCCCAGCACTAAGGCTGAACCAAGTCATGTTCGGAGCAGTGTGGAGTTTATCAGCAGTGAAGAGGGATATTTCATTCACTAGAAGGAGTGATGACAGTCATGAAGAATTTAACAGTGTTTTACTTTACCCCTCAGTAGTGAGTCCTCATGGGTCAGGAACAGAACAATTCAAATGTAGAGTGTAAGTCTGTTCAGACGAGTAATAGAGTGTAAAATCTAACTGGTGCAATCTTATAGGCACCTGAGTGAAGTGGGCTCTTGTGAGATTTCTGGCAGAACCACAGAAGGAACCCAGTGAGACCCTCTTGCCATCGGGAACCCCTCGCTGCATTTTTACCGATGGTCCCAGTGAGACCCTCTTGCCATCGGGAACCCCTCGCTGCATTTTTACCGATCGGCTGAGTGGCAAAGCATATTTCTTGTGAGGGGAGCAGCAGCAAGTTGTCAGTTGGAGAGTTTGTTAAATCATGATTCATCTCTTTAATAGGAACTGTGCTGACGAGGGTAAATGTTGAGAATTGAGGGCGGCACAGTGGCTCAGTGGTTGGCACTGCTGCCATACAGAGCCAGGGACCTGGGTTCGATTCCACCCTCAGGCGACTGTCTGTGTGGAGTTTGCACGTTCTCCCCGTGTCCGTGTGGGTTTCCTCCCACAGTCCAAAGATGTGCAGGTCAGGTGGATTGGCCATGCTAAATTGCCCATAGTGTTAGGTGCATTAGTCAGAGGGAAATGGATCTGGGTGAGTTACTCTTCGGAGGGTCGTTGTAGACTTGTTGGGCCAAATGGCCTGTTTCCACACTGTTCCCAATGTAGAGGTCAAGGCAGGTACATGGGTGACCAGCTCAGTACTTGCTTAATGGAGAGAGATGATGGTATTTACACTCGGATATCTCAGGGAATGCTTCATGGGCACTGGCTGCACACGTCACACCTTCATCCGATTCTAACCCCATCTTGGCATCTGACATGTGCCAGCCTTTAGGAATCCCATATGGCAGGTCCCCATATTTCTGGACATTTCTGCACTGCAGTGCTGCAGCTCAAGCTGCACGGTCAACTATCATTGTAATGCTGCAGTAAGGGCACTGCACATTCATGGACAGCTCATATACAGGACCAGGTGACATCTCCATGCTGTTCGCTAGCTGTCTTAGAACGCGCTTCCTTGAAGCACTCCGGATGTTCATGGCATTACTTCTTGCCTTGCCTTTTTTTGCAATTCAGTCCCTCAGCCAGAGATGCTCACATTACCCTTGGCCTTGCCTTGGCCTTTAGCACAGACACAAAGCAGGGAGACGCTCTGTGGGCCTTAGCCCACTTCGGGAAGGCAGCCTTCGGTCCAGGAGCCCCAGCATAATAGGTCAGGGACAGCCAGTGATACTAGTACAGGTGCTTGGCTACTGCCAGAGTGGAAGAGTGTGGCGCTGGAAAAGCACAGCCTGTCAGGCAGCATCCGAGGAGCAGGAGAGTCGACGTTTCAAGCATAAGCCCTGTTGAAGAGCTTATGCCCAAAACGTTGACTCTCCTGCTCCTCAGATGCTGCCTGACCTGCTGCGCTTTTCCAGCGCCACACTCTCCACTCTGTTCTCCAGCATCAGCAGCCCTCACTGTTTCCTTGGCTACTGCTGGTCAGTTACTCAGGGCAATCAGAGTCTTGGCTCTTTCGGCCCGACTGCAGGTTGTTTTGCTCCTGGTCTGTGAGGCAGATATTAAGGGAAATTAAATTGTGCGCACTTGTTATTTTTGGTTTGGGCCGGGATGGGGGGGGTGTCACAAAAGAGTGAGTAGGCAGCACAGAAGACACGCAGCGTGTGTGGTGCCTGGCTTTGGGATGGGTGAGAATGAGTGAGAGACGATGTTGCAGGCAACAGTGAGAGGTGAGACTATAGGAGAGGTGATGGTGGTATTGATGTTGGCGGAGTGGGGAGTAGGCCGTTGACCTGCTTCCTACAGTGCTGAGCATTCCTGTAGATAGCTGAGCCAGCCTTGGAGTCAGAGTCGGGTTCAACGACAGAGTTCATTATACAAGGAAATACTGGAGCTCCAGGGAGAGAAAGACACTAACAACACAGTGACCAGCTACGAGTCTTCTCTCGACCCAGCTTCATGTCTTTGAAATAATGTCAGCTGTGATGGAATGTTATGTAACATCGTGCCCAGTCAGACGATCACTACCACCCATCCTTTTAGTGTTGGTTACGGGCACCTTTGTGTTGTAGGCTGGCACTGACTTGAAGAGGCTCAGCCTTGATTCTGCTGAGGCTCCTCCGTGAACAGAGGGAAAGTGGTTCAAAGATTGCATCTGTTCTCTTTGCTCAGCCTGTGTAGTGTTTCTGGTGAACTGCTCTGTATTCCTGTTTCCTGACGGATCATAGAAAGACGCACAACTTTCAATCCATGCCCCACCAAATCCGTCTTGCAGAGTCTTTTCAAAGGGTTAGTGACCATCTGTACAGCAGGGTGCTGTATATTGAGTAATGCCACTGTGGATCGTGGTGGGTAACGCTCTTTCTACAGGTCACAAGATGGTGGTTTCAGATCCCATTTCATGCATGGTCATACACACAAAATCTGGCCTGACACTTCAATCCTGTACTGAGGGAGTGCGCCATTGTTGAAGGTGCCACCAGCTGGATGAGATTTCAAGCTAAGTGGATGTTAATAGTGATTTAGAACCCAATGGAAGAAGAGCAGAGCAGGAGAATTTGCTGATAAGCGACTCTGTTCAGCAGATTAACTGGACACTTGCTCTCTGATAAAGGGTCACTAAGCTGATATGTTGGCGGAGTTGCCCTGATTGTCTCCTCCCGGAGGTGGACTCAGAGGCTGTGGCCTGTGGCAGGTCAGCAGGCCATTGCATCCCCACTGCTGAGAAGCATCCCCACAGTCGAATCAGGAAGTGGATAATTTACCTCCTCCACAGAGGTGGGCAGCTAAATTACTGCGTCAAAGCCCCATTTGAGAGTGATTGTTAGAACATAGAACATTACAGCGCAGTACAGACCCTTCGGCCCTCGATGTTGCGCCGCCCTGTCATACTAATCTGAAGCCCATCCCACCTACACTATTCCATGTACGTCCATATGTCTGTCCAATGACGACTTAAATGCACTTAAACTTGGCGAATCTACTACCGTTGAACGCAAAGCATTCCATACCCTTACTACTCTCCGACATCTGTCTTATACCTATCTCCCCTCACTTTAAAGTTGTGTCCCCTCGTGTTTGCCGTCCCCATACTTGGAAAAAGGCTCTCCCTGTCCACCCTATCTAACCCTCTGATTATCTTGTATGTCTCATTAAGTCACCTCTCAACCTTCTTCTCTCTAAAGAGAACAGCCTCAAGGCCCTCAGCCTTTCCTCGTAAGACATTCCTTCCATACCAGACAACATCCTAGTAAATCTACTCTGCACCCTTTCCACAGCTTTCACATCCTTCTTATAATGCGATGACCAGAACTGTACACAATACTCCAAGTGTGTCCGTACCAGAGCTTTGTACAGCTGCAGCATAACCTCCTGGTTCCGGGACTTAATCCCTCTATTAATAAAGGCCAAAACACTGTATGCCTTCTTAACAACCCTGTCAATCTAGGTGGCAACTTTCAGGGATCTGTGTACATGGACACCGAGATCTCTCTGCTCATCTGCACTCCCAAGAATCTTACCATTAGCCCAGTACTTTTGTATTCCGATTACTCTGTCCAAAGTGTACCACCTCACACTTGTTTACATTAAACTCCATTTGCCACCTCTCAGCCCAGTTCTGCATCCTATCTATGTCTCTCTGCAACCTACTACACCCTTCGTCACTATCCACAACTCCACCGACCTTAGTGTCGTCCGCAAATTTACTAACCCACCCTTCTATACCCTCATCCGGGTCATTTATAAAAATGATGAACAGCTGTGGACCCAACACCGACCCTTGCGGTACGCCACTAGTAACTGGACACCAAGATGAACATATTCCATCAACAACAACCCTCTGTTTTCTTTCAGCAAGCCAATTACTGATCCAAACTTCTATATCTCCCACAATCCCATTCCTCCGCATTTTGTATAATAGCCTACTGTGGGGAACCTTATCGAATGCCTTGCTGAAACCCATATACACCACATCAACCGGTTTACTCTCAGCTACCCGTTTGGTCACTTTGTCAAAAGTCAATAAGATTTGTTAGGTGTGACCTACCCTTCACAAAACCGTGCTGACTGTCCCTGATCAGATTATTCTTTTCTAGATGGTTATAAATCCTATCTCTTATAACCTTTTCCAACATTTTACCAACAACTGAAGGGAGACTCACTGGTCTGTAATTACCAGGGTTGTCTCTACTACCCTTTTTGAACAAGGGAACCACATTTGCTACCCTCCAGTCCTCAGGCACTATTGCCGTAGACAATGATGATTTGAAGATCAATGCCAAAGGCTCAGCAATCTCTTCCCTTGCTTCCCAGAGGATCCTAGGATAGATCCCATCTGGCCCAGGAGACCTGTCCATTTTCACACTCTGCAGTATTTCTAACACCTCTTCCTTGTGAACCTCAATCTCTTCTTGTCTAGATGCAAGTATCTCTGTATCTTCCTCGCCAACATTTTCCTTTTCTATAGTGAACACAGTCGAAGAATATTTATTTCGTGCTTCCCCTATCTCCTCTGACTCCACACACAACTTCCCACTATCATCCTTGATTGGCCCTAATTTAACTCTCGTCATTCTTTTATTCCTGACATACCTATGGAAAGTCTTAGAGTTAACCCTGATCCTGTCTGTCAACACCTTTTCATGTCTCCTCCTGGCTCTTCTGAGCTCTCTTTAGGTCTTTCCTGACTTCCTTGTAACCCTCAAGCGCCCTGAGTTTTCACATTTTGCCCTAACATAAGCCTTCTTCTTCTTCTTGACCAGGAATTCCACTTCCTTACTAAACCATGGCTCACGCATTCTATATCTTCCTCCCTGCCTGACAGGTACATACTTATCTCGGACACACAGGAGCTTTTCCTTGAATAAGCTCCACATTTTTAATGTGCTCATCCCCTGCAGTTTCCTTCCCCATTCTACGCTTCCTAAATCTTTCCTAATTGCATCGTAATTTCCCTTCCTCCAGCTGTAACTCTTGCTCGGTGGAGTACACCTATCCCTTTCCATCACTAAAGTAAACCTGACAGAATTGTGATCGCTGTCTCCAAAGGCTCACCTACTTCCAAATCTAACACCTGGCCAGGCTCGTTACCCGTTACTAAATCCAAAGTGGCTTCGCCCCTTGTTGGTCTGTTTACATACTGTGTCAGGAAGCCCTCCTGCACACACTGGACAAAAACTGACCCATCTATAGTACTTGTACTGTAGTGATGCCAGTCAATATTTGGATAGTTGAAGTCCCCCATGACAACTACCCTGCCTCTCTCACTCCTATCGAGAATCATCTTTGCTATCCTTTCCTCCACATCTCTGGGATTATTCGGAGGTGTGTCCTTGAACTGGTGAAAGAGGCTCCGCTCTCCCCACCCGGTGCCTGTGTCCAACCTTTCCCACTGGGCTGCCAAGGCTGAGGATTTGTTGGCCCTCTGAATGGGTTACCAGCATCTGGAGCTATGTGCTGTCATAGAGTCATACAGAACGAAAACAGACCCTTCGGTCCAACCAGTATGCCGACCATGATCCCAAGCTAAACTACAGGTAGTTCTCCAATAAGGCAATAATAGTTTTCCCATGTGACACCGTGTTATAGAAAAATCATGCAATAGAAATAATGAGGCCTATGCGAAGACTAGGGTTGGGGCAAACCTCCAAAAATCCCAGTAAAAATCGAAACAAAAATAGTAGTTAGCCTAATGCAAACGATAGTACAGTCTAAGTAAATTTTGACCTGTTGGAACTGACCTGTTGCATGGTTCTGTATAATGCAATTCATCAGAGTCTTCAACTGGTTGCGCTCAGTTGACATCTATACCTGCTGGCTGCACCACATCCCAGCCACTCCTCTGATCCCATCCAATGGTAACACTGCACAAGTCAGATCCCAGAATGAAGCCTGTCAGATCAAGGGCTGAATCTTAATTTCTTTTGTTAACTGTCAGTTTTGTCAAGTTTTTTGGAGGTTTCACATCATGATGCTTGGGAACGTCGCCCACCTTATTTTTGCAAAATCTGCCTGATTTATTACCTAGTAAAAAGTGAGGTCTGCAGATGCTGGAGATCAGAGCTAAAAATGTGTTGCTGGAAAAGCGCAGCAGGTCAGGCAGCATCCAAGGAACAGGAAATTCGACGTTTCGGGCCAGAGCCCTTCATCAGGACTCTGGCCCGAAACGTCGAATTTCCTGTTCCTTGGATGCTGCCTGACCTGCTGCGCTTTTCCAGCAACACATTTTCAGCTCTGATTTATTACCCACCCACCCTCTGGTGTCCCTCTCACACATTCTAGCACCATTGTAACATGTGCCACTTCCAAAATACCTCACCACTTCCTGGATATCCCAGAATTGACCAACATCCGTGCTGCAGACCATCCTTAAAAAGATACTGTGCCCTCAGGCAAGAGCTGTCAGTCTGAAGCTGCCTTCCATGTTCCTGACATTGGCCCTGGACATGGCAGATAATGGAAGGTTGGGGCGTTTCTTTGTGGGCAGAGTCATGGAGATGCTGCTGATGGGGATGGGGTGATGCAGAGGCAGGACGTCCTTTCCTCCCAGGCCAACAGGGGAAGCCATTCTACTGGAAGCATGCCGACCTGGACCAGGCCAGTGAGTCTCAACCATCTGAAGGAATGCACAGAACGTAGGAAGAAGATCAATGACTTTCTCCACTCTGCCAGTGTAAGTACCACCATATTAATACCTCACACTCACTCTATCTCTGTTACTGTACCCACCAGTTCCTGCAACATTTTCCCCACTCACTCTCATCCTCGTCAACCTCTGACCCTCACTAACCCTGAATCTCTTCTGCATAGCCTACTCATTCCCTGAGAACATCTTCACACATGCACCAAAAGTCACAGCATGCCACCCACCTTTCTCTCCCTCACCCACGATGTGTAGAGTTTCCTGACTCTGACCACCCTGAGCAGCTGACTGACCATGTCCAAGCCCCTGTACTGGTGTTTTTTTATAGTTAGTTACTACAGTGATTAGTCACTGAAACAGATTCATATGAGTCTGCAGATATTCTTTAACATCGAAGCGTAATTTTTAAACAAAAACAGAGAGAAAACGCTCTTAATGCAAACAACAAAGCCAAGTTTGTAACTGCTCCTCCACATTGTCCTTTCAGTGTTAGTCAATTCCAGTGAAATGGCACTCTTATTACAGCTCTTTAAGTTTGTAAATTAACAGATTGCTCCCAGCTTCTTGTCCTCAGGCTGTAAAGACATTTTCATGATGCTTTTCCAAATCCACTAGCACAAACATTTCACAATACCTTTCACAAAGCTCTTCACGGGCAAGCACACGAGCTGACTGATCACATGATGTCGACGCGGAGTCCAGTCCTCTGCGCACTGCAACACCTAATGCTAGGGATGGGAATTGTGTAACAGTGAACGGGAGTTTGCTTTATACAAAAAAGATGGCAAATCCCATTACAGGCAAATTGCGTTTAACAAATGTGCATTAGATTAGATTCCCTACAGTGTGGAACAGGCCCTTCAGCCCAACAAGTCCACACCGACCCTCCGAAGAGTAACCCACCCAGGCCCATTCCCCTACCCAATATTTACCCCTGAGGTGGCAATTTAGCATGGCCAATTCACCTGACATGCACATCTTTTGTGATTGTGGGAGGAAACCAGAGCACCTGGAGGAAACCCACGCAGACACGGGGAGAATGTGCGAACTGCACACAGACAGTTGCTCAAGGTGGGAATCGAACCCGAGTCCATGACGCTGTGAGGCAGCAGTGCTAACCACTGAGCCACTGTGCCACCCCATTATAGGAGGGCTACATGTAGTCCCACCTGCCTTCATTTGGCTCACATCCTACCAAGCATTTCTTATTCATGTGTTATCTAAATATCTTTAAACATTATAACCACACCTGCATCCATCATTTCCTCTGGATGTTCATTCCACACACAGTCCACTCTCTGTGTAAAAAGTGTTGCCCCTCATGTCTTTCTTAAATCTTACTCCTCTCACTTTCAAAATATGCCCCCTAGTCTTGAAAATTCCCACCCAAGGGAAAGGACACCTGCTGTTCACCTTATCTATGATTTTATAAATCTCTATGAGATCACCCCTCAACCTCCTGTGCTCCAGTGCAAAAGGTCCCAGTGTATTCAGACTCTGCTTTTAACCCAAACCCTCTAGTCCCAGCAACATCCTGGTAAATCTCCTCTGAACCCTCTCCAGTTTGGTCATAGTAATATTGCGCAACCTCAACGTAACTTCCCAACTCTGATACTCAAAGGCTTTGGCAAGCATGCTAAACCTTCCTCACAGGAAAGTGAGCTCTGACATTGAAATCAGGAGGTGATTTCATCAGAACACTGTGCTAACCCTGAGGCAGATATGAGCTCAGGACATTGCAGTATCAAAGCCCACAGGAAATCTTAGCCTGCAATTCTGTTTCTCTCTCTCTCTCTTCCAGCTGTTACTTTGACCTACTCAGTATTTCCCAGCAGTTTATTTTTCACTTTGGATTTCCAGTACCACAGTATTTACCCTGTGTAGAACCTTGCTGGATGAAAATTGGCTGCTGTGTTTATTTTGATTATAGAGTTCACTACACTCCAGAAGTGCAGTAATTCATTGCTTCTGAAGTATTTTGAGATATCGTGTAGCTATAAATGGAGGAGTGTTAATCCAAAGTGTGCAACATGAGAATGCTGCATTCATAACACTATGGTTCCGTCCTGTGGCACATCATAGAATCTCTACAGTGCAGAAAGAGGCCATTCAGTCCATCGAGTCTGCATCAACTGTTTGAAGAGCATCCCAGCCCACCACCCATAACCCATATTTCCCTTGGCTGATCCAGCTCGCCTGTGCATCCCAAGACACTACAGAGCAATTTCCTATGGCCAATCCACCTAACCTGCACATCTTTGGTCTGTGGGGAGAAACCAGAGCAACTAGAGGAAACCAGCACAGACACAAGGAGAATGTGCAAGCTCCACTCAGTCGCCTGTGTGTGGAATCGAACCTGATGCTGTGAGGCAACAGTGCTAACCACTGAGCCATCGTGCCGCACACATCCACAGTGTTGAGGAAGTCCCCAATGTGAAACCAAATTGTGACCAAAGCAGAGCAATGGACTCCAAGCCAAGTACAAAAGGATGGTTCTTCCACAGCCGAGTGGTTGCTGCAATGAAATACACTGTGCCCTCTATGGACAGTGCAGAATCATTTCTAGAGACATTATTGTAATACAGCAAGAGTCACGGGGCAGAGTCTTATAGGGATCTGAGTGAACTGGGCTATGGCGAGATATGTGGCAGAACCAGACAAGCAGTCCAGAGAGGTCTATCTCAACATCAGCAGCATCTCGCCGCATCTTTTATATGTTTGCTGAGTAATGGAACAAGTTTCTCATGAGGCAGTGGCGTGTTGCTGCTTAAGGGGAATTATAGCTTGTTGAGCACTTTAATAATGTTGCAATGCATCTCATTAACACTCAGTTGCCTATTTCACCAAATGCGCCGAACAGGCTAGACATTGATAATTTCCAACACGGAAGGCAGTGTGCATACCTTTTCAGCTTACCACTGGCTGTGAGCAGCCCAACACCAAACAGCATCTCAGGGCATGATCAATGGGAGCCAGTTGCACACAGCCCTCATCCATGGGTATTTGTCTCTGGCACTTGGCAGCTCCTCCCAACCATCGCAGCACTGCTCCGATCTACTCGCTGGCAGCTTAGGACGCACAGGCTTTTGCAGCAGAGTGCACTGGCAACTAGCATTGAAAGGCTTCAGCAGGGAGCTTCACACTCTGTGTGGACAGGGCCCCTCCCTGGACCATACTTAGAGAGATTTCCTGAAAGTGAGTGCCCCCAGCTAATATCTGACTGTGGCCACGCCCATTGGACAGGGCACCCAGACTGTACCTCAGGCTACACTTAGTACTCGCTCACTTAGCGCCTATCCGCTTGCCACGTCCATAGCCGGCCTTGCCTGCATGACCTTTCATGCATTGATACTCCAGACAGAGCCAAAGGCAGGATGTCAGGATGTCACGTCTACATGTTCTTTCACAAAAGGCTGCTTGTAACACTTAGTAGCAGGCAGCTGTTTGGGCAGCTAGGGATGGAAATCTTGAATGTATAGCACGCTAAAATACCAGTTTTACAGGAGGGGAGGCAATGGCCTGGTGGTATTATTGCTGGACTGATAAACCAGAGACCCAGGCAATATTCTGGGGACCTGAGTTCAAATCCTGCCTTGGCGATTGTGGGAATATGAATTCAATAAATATCTGGAATTAAGAATCTAACGATGACCATGTTGATTGTTGGAAAAACCCATCTGGCTCACTCGTGCCCTGTAGGAAAAGAAACTGCCATCCTCACCTGGTCAGGCCTACGTGTGACTCCACACCCACTGCAATGTGGCTGATTCCTAGCTGCCCTCCAGGGATGGGCAACAAATGTTGCCTAGCCAGCAATGCTCTCATCCCGTCAATGATAAAGAAGGATCAAAACACTTACAGCGTACACTGGCGGCTCACGCTGCACATTTATACGACCAGATAGCTGAGCTGGAAGCTAGTGGAGGCTAGACCACAGTCCAGTCAAGGCGGTTTTACTATCAGTCAGGAGTCATGGGAACAGTCCACGCATCCAGTCCTGGGGCATGGCCACAGTCAGGTATTAGCTTGGGGCACTCATTTTCAGGAAATTTCTCTGAGTGCAGTCCAGGGAGGGTCTAATGGATAGGGGCAACAGCAGTCAGGGAAATGATGAGTCATGTCCAAGGGCTGTTCATCAAAGTCACTCGGAGGTCTGGGGCGAATACAGTCCTTCGATACTGCCTGTTGATCCTTAAGGAGGGCTGTAAGTCAGCATTGTAGGAGCAACAGGAGGATCACTGCCTAAAGGACTTGAGAGTTAAGGATGGGGAGGGATGAAAGGCAGATACTTTTGTGGAGGAAAGAGGCTTATGGGGGTGATCTCAAAGCGTATTGGAGTGGCTGGTTAAGTTGAACAGTATTGGAAGATGGGGTATTCAATGGGGAGAGGATGTTATTGACAGTGATCACCACTGTGCTCTCCCCAGGGATAATGTAGAGGAACATGATATGCACCAATAAATGTGTAATTTCAGAACAGGGAGGACACTTGGAGGCAAAATTCAATGTGATGGATCTCTACATTTGGAGCGTGAATGAAAATAGGTGTTCTGGGTAATACACTGTTAAAGGGGACATGGAGGCTCTGTGGAAGTGAGTACCTACAACCAGGCACGGCCTAGAACTGACAGGGTCCACCACATTCACTGCCACCACGTCTATTCTCTAGATGCAAAATGCAAATGGAACGTAGCTTGGACCACGCCCAGGTTGGGCACATTGGTGCCTGTCTTTTAGTAGGTATCCAGTGAGTGGTGAGTTGTTCTGTGTGGTGAGATGGGCACAGAATCGGACATGAGGGAAACCATAGGGACGGGGCAGGTAGTCAGTGAAGAGTATGTGGTAAGATATGGTGAGAAATATTGTTGATCCTCATGATACAACTGAGACTTAGCCAATAAAAAACATGAGATTCGCCCCTTCAAGTCGCTTAGGGTATCTCAAGTCCATGTCTCTGCAGAGGAGCCCACTCAGCCCCCATTCATGCTCATTCATTGTCCTGCGTGTTTATTTCTCTAGGGTATCCATCCAATTCGCTTTTGAAGTCATTGATCGTACCCACTTGCACCAGCCTCTTGGGCAGCGACTTCCAGGTCACTGCAACTCTCTGCATAAAAATGTTTTTCCTTACATTCTCCCTACATCTCTTCCCCAAAGTCTATGTTCTTGTACTATCAACTAATGGGAATGTTTTTGCCTGGTGCACCTTATCCAAGTCTGTTACAATCTTGGCCCCTTCTGTCAAATCTCCCCTCAATCTCCTTTGCTCCATGGTTTTCAACCCAAACGTGTCGCGAAAATTTCCCATGAATTGAATGTGTTAAAAGTGGCCGTGTAATACTCAGGAATGATACTAACTCTTGTAATATATCATGTTAACGTTCACTATTAAGACTAAATCACATTGCCAGTTGATATGTAGTCTAATAACATTCTTAGGAGAAAGTGAGGACTGCAGATGCTGGAGATCAGAGCTGAAAATTATTTTGCTGGAAAAGCGCAGCAGGTCAGGCAGCATCCAAGGAGCAGGAGAATCGACGTTTCAGGCATGAGCCCTTGAAGGGCTCATGCCCAAAACGTCGATTCTCCTGCACCTTGGATGCTGCTTGATCTGCTGCGCTTTTCCAGCAACACATTTTCAGCTCATAACATTCTTAGCCAATTAACTAGACCAGACAAAGTGGACAAACGTATTGGTCACTGGAACACGAAACATTCACAAAATGTTGGAGGTATTGTGTGTCTGTTGGCAAAGGTAGCAAATCTCTTAAAGAGTTTCCCTTAAAACATCTGGGATTGATGAAAATGGTTGTAATACCAAACCCCGTTGCTAGGTTCGTGTCTAGGTTTACAATGTTATTAAAATCAGTTTGCCTATTGCTGGCTCACGTTGAGTTATAGGGCCATGACATTTTGTCCAGATGACTAACCTTTGTCATATTCTCTATTGTCTTCTTAAGTGGAGAGCTCAGTATGTTTTACTGCATATTACAAATTGTTGATGCAGATGTTTCCAAGTATGAACTCTTGGTGAGAGGTTAGTTGCACAGTGGCATTTATTTGTAACGCTGTGAGAGAGGGCGTTACAAATAAATTCTTTTGAAACGGAAAAGGATCTTTGGCGCTAGGACAGATATCCTACGTTGAAGTGTGTCAAAGTCTGTGCCCTTCATGTTTCAGTCTTCCTGGAAGCAGCACTCATCATATGCTTTAAGAAATCTCAATATAAACAAAGCTCCAGACATACCTCAACACTCTAATTGCATTAAATTATGTTACAAGTGCCTAAATTGCTTAAAACTTGACTCTGCAACAAGCTTAGCTGCATTTCTTCTTTCTGTGATTTATCAGATATTAACTTCAAGCGACTATTTCAAAGATTTGTCCCGTCTGGTTAATAATTGCCTCTGAGATATGAACTTAGCGATTGAACAATTTGCTGAGGTTTTGTTCTGAGCAGCAGTCACCGGACCCGAAACGTTAACTCTGCTTTCTCTCCACAGATGCTGCCAGACCTGCTGAGCTATTCCAGCAATATCTGTTTTTCTTACCTGTGGTTTCACGTCTCATTGTACAAATCAGATTAAAAACAAGGTGCATAACAGTATGATGTGAGGAAATAAAATGTGATCATCTGAGATAAATCTGTAATGAGGAGAGGATATGTGGAAATACGCTGCATAAAGAAGGTTCCTCAGTATATTGATCAGTCCCCCATATCTTGACGAACTCTTTACATCTTGCCAGAAGAACATAAGAAAGACCTAACTCCAGGATTAGGCCATTTGAACATTCAAGTCTGCTCTGGCAGTCGATATGATTGTGGTTGATCTCCTGTTTCAATGCCACATTCTCGTATGTAGGATAATGGTTAAGGCATTTTTAACTAACCTGTTCAGTGATGTTATCACATGCCTCTGGAGCAGGTGGGACTTGAACTTGGCTCAAAGATAATGGTTAAGTCTTGTTATGTTAATGAGTAGTGTCTGTCATAAGTATGTTTGTTGCTGCCAGTACATATGGTACTGGGAAATGAATAGCAGAGTTCTCAGAGAGCTGTCTCTTGCTTACCTTTGTAAATATTGTCTATAATTTAGCAATGGTTCTTTGTTGCAAGTAATTGCTTGAACATCATCTCTACATATTCCAACACCTCTAGTTCTCCAAATCTATGATTCCATGAGGAAATCCATCCCTGCCTTGAATGCATTGAACAGTACAGAATCCATAACTGCTGGAGGAGAGAATTTCATAAAGAAAATCACAAGCTTTTGGGCAAAGTAATTTCTCCTCTTCTCAGTCCTAAATGATAATCCCCTTAACCTGACACTATTCTGGGTTCCCCAGCAAGGGGGAAGCAACCTCTCAGCATTGACCCTGCCAAGCCTCTTCAGGATTGTATCTGTTTGAATTACATTACCTATAATTTGTCTAAATTCCATAGAATCCCAGCCCAGTTTATAATGGGCATAAGAAATCGAGCTATCTCTGCTAGTGAGAAACCTTCCCACCTGCCAGCACAGGCTCCCATGGGGAAATGGGAAGGCTGTCATCAGCTCTCTGAGAGCAAGCAGCTCATTTCAAGGCTATGTCCTGGATTGGGCTCCTTGCATTATTCCTGGGAATGGGCCCAAGTCAGGAGGAATGCAAAGAATGGATAATAGTTCATCAGATTTCCAACTTAATGGTGAGATTTCTTTTCAGCTGCCAGTTGCGTTGTCTCAGCAACTTCAGACCTATCACCTGCTGTATAGATGAATGACCAACTTCACATGGCCAATGACTGGTTGTCTTTGCTATATCTCTAAAGTCATCATAGTCCCAGAGAGCAGCTCTTTGGTGGCAAGTTTAACATGAGGGTCATTGCACTTCAGGTGAGGGGCGAGGTTCAGAAGACAGGACCTTCCTGGTGACCTCAATGGTGTGGGAATTGGATCCATGCAGTTGATGTCACTGCATCCAACCAGCCAAGCTAACCAACCCCCTTTCTCTAGTCTTTCTCTACGACTTAATTGACTGAACATTAACTGTTTCAGTTTGGAGTCCATTCTGTACACTATCTGATCATTTCTCACCGTCCCTGACACCAACATGGGTAGATATCCTACCAGGCCACCAACTATTAATTAAGCACAGATTTCAGATTAATTCTGACAACTGTCTTGGTCTGTTGTAGTCTGGGGGGAGTGGAGGTAGTCAGGAATGTTTCTACTTATTCAACCAGTTAGGCAAGGAGTGAAGCTTCTCTTTCTCAAATTCAATTTAAAAAGCATTTAGTCTCTGTGAGGAACTGCTTTAGAAGACATGGTAAAATACAGAAGTCTAAACTGGGATGCACTGAGATAATAGACAAACACACCGTGTAGAACTGAGCTGATATGTTGATTCTGTAGACACGGTGGTCGAACCTCAATCTCTAAGCTCCATTCCACTCTGTCAACACATCCCCAGAAGTGAAGTGAGGGGTATCACACAACACCAAATCTGAGAAGACAGCAGGAATTTTACTGCTAACGCTATTCAATATGTGACCAGATGTGAGTGAAAGATAGGGATACACAACGTTTTAGATTATCATTCCAGAAACCTGAGCACAAAATCCCGGCTAATACTAGTACGGAGGAAGTGCTGCGCTGTTAGAGATTTTACCTTTTGTATGAGAAATTCGATCCCTATTGAACTTTTAAGATCTCAAATTACAGTTTCAAGGTGGACATTCTTCTTTATGTTCAGACCAATCTTTTTAATCAATAAATTGACATCACAAATGCAGTTTTCTTCATGATTATGGTGGTTTATGGTATCCTTCTGTGTGTAACATGCCTGCCAAGTTTCTTACATTATAGCAGTGAAGACACTTGAAGAGCACTTCTTGGGCTGTAAAACACTTTGCAGAGGTTTGGAGATTGTGAATGGCGCTAAAGAAAAGCACATACTTTCTCTTCCTGTCTTTCCCATCCCTTGCTATTGATGGGGTTTCTGAATGCCCTTTTATTCCCAATCTCTGTGAAATGCAGCCACCTATTTCTCACAGTCCTTCAGCTTGGCCCTTGTTTAAAATGTTCCTGTCCTTTATGTCCTGAGTGCTCTGTGAGCAGTTTCTGAGCTCGCTAGTCATTGCAGCCTTTCCCATGCTTCCCTTGTCTAACCTAGTGTGTTCTGCAGACATTGCCAATGTACTCACCTGGGCTGACAGAGTGCAGACCTTCCCTCCTGGAGCTTGCTGTGTGGGTCTTTGTACTTGGCTGCTGTCTGGATGTTCCTGGGTCGCCGAACTGGTGCCCTCATGTAGTAGGATCAGAAGTGCACTCAGGTTAATGAACTTTAACAAGCTTCAATGACCGGGACACTATGCACTGGAGAGGGTGGGAGAGGGAATGTCAGATACCCCCACAGCACTTGGGTCCAGGTTTCATGACACCCTGACACCCTGATATTACAGCTCTTCACATACATGCTTAATAATTGCTATTAGATTAAAAGAATAATTCACCCTTTACCCCCTATTTATGACTATTCTCATTGATGTCTTCCAGACTGGACAAAATATAAAACTTTAAATGCTGTAGCTATCTAATAACGTGGATGATGGTTCACAAAATTCCTTTGAACTACAGCTGGACCTTTTGCTATCTGGGTTGGAGCCCCCTTCTTCCCGAATATATAATAATATGTCATTAATCAGGGTCAGAATGATCTCCTGAATCAGGTTTGACCACGTAATGGAGGGGTCGCAGAGAAACCTTTTTGATTGTACCCGTTTATATTCACTGTTGTCGACTGAACTGTCCTGCATTTATCTAATCATAGCATTTAGTGTCATACAGATGTACAGCATGGAAACAGTCCCTTCAGCACAATTCATCCATGCTGACCAGATATCCTAACCTAATCCAGTCCCATTTGCCAGCACCTGGCCCGTATCCTTCCAAACCATTCCTATTTGTATCCCCATCCAGATGCCTTTTAAATGTTGCAACTGTACCAGCCTCCATCACTTCCTCTGGGAGCTCATTCCATACATGGACCACCCTCTGCTTGAAAAGGTTGCCCCTTGGGTCCCTTTTAAATCTTTCCCCCTCACTCAAAACCCATGCCTTCTATTTCTGGACTCCCCCACCTCGGGGAAAAGATCTTGTCTATTCACCCCATTGATACCCCTCATGATTTTAACATCTATAAGGTCGCTCCTCAGCCTCCGACGCTCCAGGGAAAACAGCCCCAGCCTGTTCAGCCTCTCCCTATAGCTCAAATCCTCCAACCCTGGCAACGTCCTTGTAAATCTTTTCTGAACCCTTTTCAAGTTTCACAACATCCTTCTGATCGGAGGGAGATCACAAGTGCCCACAAGATTCCAAAGGTTCTGCCTCCCGGTGTTTTAGGCTGAGTAGACATGGCAGAAAATATATTTGGATGATCCAGCCAAGAACAGGCAGGCAGACTGAAAAGATTGGTACGTGTATGGAATGGGCTGCCAGAGGAAGTGGTGGAAGCTGTGGTACAATTGCAACATTCAAAAGGCATCTGGATGAGTATATGAAGAGGAAGGGTTTGAACTGATATGGGCTGGGTGCTAGTGGGGGGGACTAAGATTGAGTTGGGATATCTGGTCAGCATAGACCAAAGGTTCCGTTTCCATGCTGTACATCTCTATGACTCTATCTTCTCTTGTCTGCCATTGCCTGTTTCCATCTAATTCCCCTTTGAAACAAGATGGTGTATTCATCAAGGCCCTACGTCATCCCACCCCACCCGAGATTCTATCATTCCCATCCGAATGTGGCTTTGCTCTCTTAAAGGGTATTCCTGCTGCCTTCTCCATGTTTCAGGGCCAGGCTTCTGAATTGAATAAACAGATGCCAAAACATACACAGGAGCAGCCCACATGAATAAGGCAATATTTGCCTGCTTCCATCTTGTTGATTCAATTCGTAATTTAACAAAGAATTTTCACTATATTTTCTACTTCCAAATGTGAATATCTAATCTACTCATTCTGGACATCTGCATTGGAAATTAAACTTATCCCTCTGCGCACATCAATTTTCTTTTTCTTAAAATTGACAATGATAGGGGATATATCAGATTTGAAATGTTTTCCACCAACCAGTTGAATCCGATAAGCTCCAAGCCATTTGATCATTTTCTATTGCTGGTTATTTGTTTTAACTTCAGTTTTTTTCCTGGCATTTTGGAAAGCTCCCAGTCTTATTCCCAGGGTTTAAACTATGAAGCAAGATTGTACAAACTACGTTTTTATTTTCTGGAGTTTAGACAGTCAAGGGTTGATTTGATCAACATTTGAAAGACATCAGGAAACAGATTGAGTAGATAGAGATAAACTATTTCCACCAGTTGGAGAGATTAGTACTAAGGACAGGGTCTATAACATTACAGCCAGACCCTTTCAAGAGTGAAATTAGGAAACATTCCCTGACATGGAGTGGTAGATTCTGGGAACTCTCTTCCACCAAAAGGGATTGCTGCAGAGCCAATTGCTCGTTTTAAAAACTTGAGATTTGTGCATTTTTATTAACCAGGAGACTTAAAGATTTTCGGAAAAGACAGACAGATGGACTTGGGTCAAAGATCGAGTAAAAAGTGAGGACTGCAGATGCTGGAGATCAGAGCTGAAAATGTGTTGCTGGTTAAAGCGCAGCAGGTCAGGCAGCATCCAAGGAACAGGAAATTCGACGTTTCGGGCCAGAGCCCTGTCCTGATGAAGGGCTTATGCCCGAAACGTCGAATTTCCTGTTCCTTGGATGCTGCCTGACCTGCTGCGCTTTAACCAGCAACACATTTTCAGCTTGGGTCAAAGATCAATCTGTTGACAAAGTTAAAAATCACACAACACCAAGTTATAGGAGAAAGTGAGGACTGCAGATGCAGAAGATCAGAGTTGAGAATGTGGCGCTGGAAAACCACAGTAGGTCATCAGGAGGCATCCGAGGAGCAGGAGAATTGACGTTTCGGGCATAAGCCCTTCATCAGGAATTCTGATTCTCCAGAATCAGAACGTCGATTCTCCTGTTCCTCGGATGCTGCCTGATCTGCTGTGCTTTTCCAGCATCACACTCTCAACACCAGGTTATAGTCCAACAGGTTTATTTGGAGGCAGTAGCTTTCGGAATGCTGCTCCTTTTTCAGGTAGCTGTGGAGCAGTATCATACGACACAGAACTTAAAACAAAAGATCACAGTGTCGTGCATCTGAGGATCGAGTAGTTTCTAAGGGAGCAGAGAAACGACGCCATGTTCTTTGCAGCCTGCAACACATTATCAATGAGGATGAGCACCTTACCAAGACCTTCCCCACACCTTCACGTCTCGCTTTTAAACAGCTACCAAGCCTTAAACAGACCATTGTTTGCAGCAAACTGCCCAGCCTTCAAGACACCATCACACCATACAACCCTGTCATGGCAACCACTGCAAGACATGTCAGAGTGTCGACACGGATACCACTATTCCACGTGGGGACATCACCCACCATGTATGAGGCAGGTACTCATGTGACTCAGCCAACTTTTTCTGCCTAGGCATGGTATATTGGCAAGACCCCCAAGCAGACGCTACGAGAACAGATTAATAGACACTGCACAACAATCAACTGACAGGAGTGTTCCCTCCCAGTTGGAGAACACTTCAGCAGTCGGGGACAGTTGACCTTGGACCCTCAGGTGACTTTCCCCAAGGCAGACTTCAGGATACACAACAGCGTAGAGTGGCCGAGCAAAGGCTGATAACCAAGTTCAGTACCCATGTGGATGGCCTCAACCGGGACCTTGGGTTCATGTCACACTACAGGTGACCCCAATACACTATACATTCTCTCATACACACATACTCTTACATACTCACGCAAACCCTCTCTCATACACACTCTCTCTGTCATACACACGCACACACACACCGCCCCACTCACACCCACGCACACAACCTCTCACAGGCTTATACTCCATCACACTCACGCACACACTCGCAGAAAACACGCACGCAAACACACATTCTCTAACGCACGCTCACACTCATGCACACACTCACATGCATGCACTCACACTCTGTCTCTGTCTCTGTCTCTCTCTCTTTCTCTCTCTCTCTGTCTCCCTCTCTATCTCACACATGCATGCACACATAAGTTTATGGGGTGAATTTTTGTTTGCAGAATGGTATTTGTAGATACATTCTATTTTGCTCAAGACATGCACAACTTGCAGGCGGTCAATGCAAGCAGTCAATCCGCATAAAATTTTATAAATGCATACTTTGGAAATAGAACCAGTCTGACTCAAGATTCGGATACAGACAATCTCTAACCTCAAACCTTTAAGGCGTTGTCTGAGTTGAGATGTCACCTTTTTTTATAAAACCTTATTATCTCGAGAATGTGACTTAAAAGGAGTTCTGGGATTTAACTATTAATGAACCGAGACCTGCAACCCATTCTAAAAGACAAAAGACTTAATAGCAATCTAGGTTTGTTAAATATATTGTTTCATTTGCATGACAGTGTAATCTTTTCCTATAAATTCTGTGTCTTATGATCCTGCTCCACAGCCACCTGATGAAGGAGTGGTGCTGTGAAGGCTAGTGCCTTTGGACTATAACCTGGTGTTGTTTGATTTTTAACTTTGTCCACTCCAGTCCAACACCGGCATCTCCACATCATGATCTCTGTGAATAGCAGATCATGTTCGAGGAGCTAATTGGCTGCCTCCCAATCGACCAATGGTTCCTTGCTATTTGATTTGATCCTATATCTGTGATTCATTGTCTATTTATATCTTGTTGTATGTATCCCCATGTGTGATATGGTCAAGTAATATTCACATGTTTTGAATGTTTACATGTTTTGAATGTTTACACCCAGTCAAGCCAGCTTTGATCAGTTATAACGTCTGTCAGATGCAAGGCAGCAAAGAGCTGCTGTTCCAGTGTACTTCAAATTCTGTCTTGAGTAAAGCTTTCTACAGAAGTCACAAATGTCGAAGGATGGATCTTGTTTGAAAGATAATGCTTTAATACCGATGACAGCACACTGGTAATAATGTGAGCTCAGGTGATATTTCATGAAGGGATATGAGATTTGAATCTCCAGAACATTCTGGTTGATTTATGCTACCCATTACCAATGCAAATCCTCAAGCATCAAATCCTTGGCCTTCCCATTGTTTTCAGTACGTACATTTTTAAACAATGAAGTAATTGCTGACAAAGCTCGATGTTTTTGGGCCAAAACTTAAATGATTGAGAGAGTGGAGTCCCATTCCCCATTATTCAAAATTAGTTTTCGAGTGGCTAATGACAAGGCATACCTTCCTTACCCCCTGGGGCTCTTCAGTGAAGTGAAGTGAAAGCTACATAACCTCCTTGTATCATGCCCCATTCAATGTATTTAACTCGAACATCAGAAAACCATGAGGTGTGCTACTGTGACTTTTTCACAGCCCACTACAACTATCCTTGTTACTCCTCTGAATGACACTGCCAATTTGGAACTCAAATAGGGGGAAGCTCAATTCTATATTTTCACAGATTTTAGGTATCATTACTTATGCCCTTTGCTAATTGTGTATGGCAGTTGTAAATTGGCTTCCCAAAC
Source organism: Hemiscyllium ocellatum (assembly GCF_020745735.1). Classification (NCBI taxonomy): domain Eukaryota; kingdom Metazoa; phylum Chordata; class Chondrichthyes; order Orectolobiformes; family Hemiscylliidae; genus Hemiscyllium; species Hemiscyllium ocellatum. The sequence continues at coordinate 94,484,562 of NC_083407.1, read as the reverse complement.
CACTGCAGGTTGTATGATGCATTTTATATTTTGCCACATGGAATGGCTTGCTAGATCAGTTTTGAGCAAGTATGATTGTGGAGTCATATATGGGTTAGATTGGGTACAGATGGCAGGTTTCATTCTGTAAAGGACATGAATGAACCAGTTGGGTAGTTACAAGAATCCAACTGTTTCATGATGAGCTTCAGCCTTTGAATTCCAGATGTATTTGATTAATAGAATTTCGATTGCTCAGTTGCTATTGATGGGAAGTTGAACTTCGGTTTCTGAAACCTTAGTCCGGTCAGATAATGACTACACGGTGGTAACCCAAGATGGATTCATGTGCATTAGCAGAGAGAAAAGATGTGCACATCTTCTTTTCAATCAGGGCTGTCTTTGGAGAGTGAAGTGGCCCTGAGGAACATGAGATGGCCTTTCCTTGTCTAATTGAAACCCGTTCTACCTGAGGTGAGTCATGATTTTTTTCTTATAATTTCAGTGACCCAGAATCTGTCAGTGTTTACCCTGTGTGGGCGATACGCTCCTGCTGACAGTCACAATGAGCTGTATCCTTCACTGCCTATAACCAAACGAACTGGATAAAAGCTCCATCCAGTGGCACAACTTTGAAATTAAGAAGCTTTTCTTGCTACAGCAAAGACACCAACAAATAAAAACAGAAAGTGCTGGAAATGCACTGCGCATCTGGCAGCTCCCAAGGAGAGAGAAACAGAATAAAGATGTTGTGGAAAGGCTGCAGAAAATATTTACCAGGACACTGCTGGGGTTGGTGAGCTTGAGCTGTAGGGAGAGGTTAAACAGGCTGGGGCTATTTTTCCTGGAACATTGGAGGCTGAAGATGACCTTATAGAGGATTATATAAATCATGAGGGGCATGAAAAGGATGAATAGCTAACACAGGGGAGGGCAAAACAAGAGGACATTAATTTAAGGTGAGAGGGTAAAGATTTACAAGGGACTTAAAGGGCACTTTTTTCACACAGAGGGTGCTAGGTGAATGGAATGAGCTGCCAGATGAAGTGGTGGAGGCTGGTACAATTACAACATTTAAAAGATATCTGGAACACTACTTGAATAGGAAAGATTTAGAGAGATATGGGCCAAGTGCTGACAAATACGACTAGATTGATTTAGAATATCAGGATGAGTTGGACTGAAGGGTCTGTTCCCATACTGTACATCTCTATGATTCAATCTATGACTCCAAATGTTTTGCTTTGATGATCTCTCATCAGATTTGGAAAAAGGTTGAAATGGGACAAATGTTGAACAAAGTAGAGAAAGTGGAGTGAGCAAAGGGAAGGTCGGTGATAAGATGGAAAGCAGGAGTCATTAAGAAGTAATGGGCTTCCTCTGAGTGCTCCGGTTTCCTCCCGCAATCCAAAGATGTGCAGGTTAGGTGAATTGGTCATACTAAATTGCCCATGGTGCTCAGGGATGGGAAGGTAGGTGCATTAGTCAGGGGTAAATATAGAGTAGTTGGGTTATGGCTCTGGGTGGGTTAATCTTTGGAGGATCAGTGTGGGCTTGTTGGGCTGAATGGCCTGTTTCTGCAATGTAGGGATTCTAACAAAAAAAATTCTAGATAATAAAATGGAAGACAGTATCAGACAGTGGAGATGGTAATGGGGCAAGTAAAGAAATAAAAGATGAGATAGGAATAATAGAATCACCTCCAAAAACCAGCCAGATTTACGTCTAGAGGGTTGTAAAGTGAATAATTGAAGGAGGACTAAAACAACTAAAACAATGGAAGGACCCTGGGAACAGAGTGACCTGGAGGGTCAGGTACACAATTCTTTGAAATGTGCATCATAGCTAGACAGGGTGGTTAAGAAGACATTTAGCATGCTTGCCTTAATTGTCCAGACCTTTGAGTATAGGAGTTGGAAAGTCTTGTTGAGATTCTACAGGATGTTGGTGAGGCCTCTTCTGGAGTATTCTGTGCAGATCTGGTTGCCCTTCTTTAAGAAGGATATTATTAAATTGGAGAGGACTCAGAAAATATTTACCAAGATATTGCTGGGAATGGTAGGTTTGAATTATAAAAACAGACTGGAGAGGCTGTGTAAGAGTTGAGGGGTGACCCTATAGAATTTTATAAAATCATGAGGGGCATGGATAAGGTGAATCTCAAGGGTCTTTTCCCTAGGGTGGGGGAGTTCAAAACAAGGGGGCATATTTTTAAGGTGAGAGGAGAAAGCTTTCAAAAGGACATGAGGGATAACCTTTTTACACAGAGAATGGAATGAACTGCAAGAGGAAGTGATGGATGCATTTAAAACACTTAAAAGACAGTTGGATAAGTACGTGAATAGGAAAGGTTGGCAGGATATGGGCCAGTTGCAGGCAAGTGGGGTTAGTTTAATTTAGGAACATGGTCAGCATAGACTAGCTGGACGAAAGGTTCTGTTTCCAAACTGTATGACTCTATAACTCTATGAGGTGCTGTTGCTCAAGTTTACTTTGAGCTTATTAGAACATTGCAGCGGGCAGAGGGCAGAATGGAAGTGGGGCAGAAAATTAAGCAGAAGCTCAGGTTTAGACTTGCAGTCTAAGTGCAGGCGTTTCACAAAATAGACACTGAATCCCACTGAGCTCTCTACTGTGGTCAGGACCACATTCTGAGCAGAGACTCCAAGATAATACACTTAAGGAATATGTATAAATAGCTGGTTTCTGCTGGAAGAAATGCTTGGGGCCTTGGATATTGAGATGTGAAGAGATAAGAAGGCAGATGTTGGATAGGGAAATGCCTGTGGGCAGGGGAAGAGATGTTTGGGAGTCAACCAGCCTACTAGAGAGGGAAAATTCCCTTTGGAATGCTGAAAGGAGAGGGGAACATATACTTTGTGGTGGCATCAGGTGTAAATGCTGGAAGAAAATGATCCACTGATTGTGGAGTGAAAGGTGAGGACAATGGAATCTGAATCTGCTTCTGGAAGGGTAAATATGTGGTGGGGAGCAATTTCAACCTATAGTTAGGCAGGCCCCTCCTTTGAGGAGAGAGGAAGGCATTAGAATGTGGAAAATCAAATCGAGCACTTACAGGAAACTGCCTGGGAGGAAATAGAATCAACACAGATGAGAGAAAGTGTTTCTCTTGTAATGGGCAACTTTTTTTTATTGCCTGCAATCAATGCATTTGTAAGCTCACAGTCTTAAACGAGAGCTTAATTTTAATTTGTGAGGCTAATAATTTATATTGTGATCCGGTTAGGGAGGAACAACATTTGTTTAAGATCGATGACATTTGAAATCCTGGGTACATGTTATGAGAATAAAGCCACAAGATCCCTTGTTTTGTAAACAAGAGAAATGACTTGATTTTACAAGTTTAGAAAGGGAAAACAATCCACAGTGTACAGGACTTTTACATTATATTAACATCCAAGATTAACATGTGGCAAATATGGGTGAACAGATAAACTGTGAATGAACACCCCTCAGAGACGGTAGGAGTGGATGTGTTCAAGATACAGCCCATGAAATTATAAGCAACCCATTAGTAATGATATAGATTACCAAATCTTGAAAGCTTTGTCTCCTTGACAAGGGATTCCAGTTCTTTCTTTGAAAGATCTAACCTTGAAACTGCTCCATCTCAAACTGTCTCATGTCCGAGTGTCCTAGTCACTAAATTTCTTTTCCAAAGACCATATTCCTCAGGTTTCCTGAGACTTTCCAAAAATCTAATTACTGGCACAATTTCAGCTTCAATGAGCTGGTGTTGCTGCTCAACTTACTTTTTGGTTTTCTCTAGCTGGTCTACTCTCAAGACTTCATTCTGATTGTCTTCATGCAGCTACACTTCAACATCTAAGCTTTGGCATTATTCCAGCTCTTTAGCCGCTATGACCAGAAATCTACTGCCATAGATCACCTTTTGCCCCCCTAGTGCATGGAGTCAGCTAATAACAGCATTTTAGCAACATGAAATCACCTTCTCTGACTCATTCTCATTGACAAACTAAACTGCTGTTTCCCGACCTTGAACTGACTGGAGTGACCTATTAAAAGACTGGCAAGAAATCCCATCTTTGTTCTTAGACAACAGCTCATTACAAGCAGCACTGGAATAAACTGTGAGCAAACGTTGCAATGTTGATTGGCTGCCAATCCGCACAGTACAAATGGACACAGAAAGTGGATTTCATTGCAGCATTCATGGGATGTGTGCTTTTTTCTTAACCATCAAAGTGATTATTCCATTTAAAGCTGCAGCCGCACACATTTTATGTGTTTTAATGTAAAGAAGAAGGTTTTGATGATCACATACTTACTTCAGAGGTTGCAAAACATGACATTTCACACCACACACGAAAAAATAGTTACAGTTGCAGTTAGTTCAACACAATTAGAATTTACAATTGTCTGAGTCTCTTTTATGAAATGTCTATACTTTCTTAGATGAGTTGATGCTTTATTTGAAGTGAATGTCTTGTGTTGCAGTGGATTGTGCAAGGTCTCTCATTGGCAAATTTCCAGGAGTTTTTTTTCAGTTGAACTTCAGTTTGAGGGGGGAGTCTTTCACTCATTTTTAAGATACTAGTACTTATCATCTTGGCTGGTTACACAGCTATAAGCTGATGTGCTATCTTTCTAGTGGAACTTCGCCTCTCCAGAACAATTTCTTACTGTTTTAAACAAAACCAACAAAACGTATGACAATCTCAATGCTTTCTTTCCCCCCAAATCCAAATTCCTTTTTCCAAATAATGTGGGTAATTAAACATCCTGTGTCATAGCTTTCATGCCTTGCGAGACTGGGACCGTCAAGTTCTTTGGATCTGAATGACCCATTCAAATTGAAATTACCTTTCAAGAAATGGCAGTGTCAGTTTGGAAAGTTCCTTTACATCTCTCTTGAAACAAATACTTAATACGGCTTCCCGGCTAATTGTAATTTTCTTGAGTTTTTCTCTCTCCCTTTCAATTTTGAATATATTTCTGGGATGCTACTTGCATCCTCTCTACTGAAGTCTGACATAAAACATCTGTTCAATGTGTCTATAATCTTTTACCTTCCATTACTAATTCCCCAGACTAATATTTGATAACACTGCCACTTAACTTTATTAACTTTTTTTAAATATCTGACGAAACATTTCCAGGATTTTTGTTTTTGGATAACTTCCTCTTGTAGCCTAATTTCCCCTTTTTTATTAATCCTTGCTGCTTTTAAAATTATGTCCAATCTTTTGACCTGTTACCCAGCTTTGTATAATTACATGTCTTTTCTTTAATACTGTCATTGACTTCTTTGCTTAACTATGGATGGTGGATTCATCCATTGGGATATTTTTGTTTGTTGGATTGTATCTATTCATCGAATCCCTATGGTATGTAAACAGGCCCTTCGACCTTCCAAAGAGTAACCCACCCAGATGCATTTCTCTACCGTATTATCCTATATTTGTCCCTGACTAAGGCACCTAACCTTCACATTCCTGAACACTGTGGGCAATTTAGCGTGTCCAATTCACCTAACTTGCACAACTTTGGATTGTGGGAGGAAACTTGAGCACATGGAGGAAATCCACACAGACAAGGAAAGAATGTGCAAACTCCACACAGACAGTCGCCCGAGGCTGGAATCGAACCCGAGTCCATGGCCTTGACGTGTCATCTCATGTTTCTGGAATATCCCTTTAAATATTTACCACTGCACCTCGATTGACCTATCCCTTCACATAAATTGCTAGTTTATTTTCAGTTTGACAGTTCAAATGGCCAGTTTGACAGCTGCTGTCAAATGGTAAGTGGATTCATAGAATCCCTACAGTGCAGAAAGAGGCCATTTGGCCCATCAAGTCTGCACTGGCCCTCCAAAGAGCATCCCACCCCGACTCAATCCCCCACACTATCCCTGTAAGCCTGCATTTTCTACAGCTAATCCACCTAGCCTACACATCCCTGGACATTATGGACAATCTAGCATGGCCAATCCACCTAACCTGCACATCTTTGGAGGAAACCGGAGAACCCGGAGGAAACCCGCACAGACACAGGAAGAATGTGCAAACTCCATGCAGATAGTTGTCTGAGGCTGGAATTGAACCTGGGTCCCTGGTACTGTGAGGCAGCAGTGCTAATCACTGAGCCAGTAGGTGTGATGTTTGGATGTTGGTAGAGTACCAGGTAAGTGGATGTGAAGGATGCCAGCTGGGTGGAGAGTAGGGTGCCAGGGATATGTTACCACATCGGAGGAATAGGGTGCATCAAGTGGGAAGGATGCCAGTGAGAAAGGGATAAATTGCTAAGTTGGTATGGCACTTGCAAGGTGGCAAATTAAATGATAGGGTACACAGGATAGTTTGGGACGGTGCAAGAATTGGGTCCAACGGGCTTTGAGTATGGATGAGATTCTCGGGTCTGGTGGGGGAATGGAGGAGTGGTAGTGTCAAATTGGCTCCATTGGTGGCCAGTGTGAGGTTGGGTCTGGTGCCGGGGGTATTTGGATCGGTCTGATCCAATTTCTGCTGGGGTGTGGGGGTGGGCCTGACAGAGGGGGCAGCGGTGTTTATCTCCTGGGGATATCCAGTAAAGTTCTGGGGGTGGTAAGAAACTGGGGGAGGGGTATTCATGGTTGTGTGAGGTAAGTGTGGAGTCAGTTTAATCATTACTCAGGAATCTAATTGTTTTAGTTTTCCAGAGTGAATTTTTTATATAATTACTCTGAACCCTCCAAAGTCTCCAATTTAAATGGAAACAGCTTGAGGGTTCCAGGCATTGAGGAGTTTCCCAGTAGAATCTTCAATTTCTGGGGAAGTTCCTTCAGATTGTGCGATGATTGGGATTCCACAAGGTCCCCATTCACAATTCCCATCTATGCTAGAATAAGCACTGCCTGACCAGCCACATATGTGTTCAGTATGTCTGCCACTTCCTTATTCTCCATGATAAATTCAGCAAAGTAATGAATTAACCTTTCACTTTGTTCAAAGCTGAAAGCTGTACTATTGGTTGCTTTTAAATCAAAACACTTGTAAACGAGAAGGGAGCCGCAGATGAGCCAATACAAATTCTTACTGTTCACTCTGAGGAAATGCACGGCATGTGGTTACAACACAGCTACAGCCAACCTGAATTTCCAGGCAAAGGTCCTTTTCCCCATCTACTGTCTGTTTCCCATCATTCATTGACAAGTGTCGAGTCAAAAAGAGTGTTGCTGGAAAAGCACAGCAGGTCAGGCAGCATCCGAGGAGCAGGAGAGTCAACATTTTGGGCATAAGCCCTTCATTAGGAATGTGGGGTTCCCAAGGGGCCTGAGAGATAAATAGGAGGGTGGGGGTGGGGCTGGTGTGAGGTAGCTGGGAAGGCGATAGGTGGTGATAGGTCAGAGGGGAAGATGGAGAAGGAAGGTGGAGAGGTGGGATAGTTCAAGAGGGCACTGCTGAGGTCGAGGGTTTAATCTGGGATAAGGTGGGAAGTGAGGAAATGAGGAAACTGGTGAAATCTACATTGATCCCATGTGGTTGGACGATCCCAAGGCAGAAGATGAG